>NW_008605019.1:27844-110084 GCF_000691845.1 Merops nubicus | reverse complement strand
AATAAATATTAAATATAAATGTTTGGGTTTTACCAGTTTGTCTCATCAAATTACTGCAGTTTACATCAGGACTTACTGTCAAGAGCTGGAATGACAGTTTTCCGCAGTGCAAGAATCAGACCCAAGGGAGAACCAAAGAGGAAGAAGTCAGTGATCTCAAATTCAAACTTCCCAATATTTCCTCCATCCAACATTGTCGAGCTGCTAGATCGCCTGGAGCCTGGGTCGTTTCTCAGAACACTAGAATGTAAACTGGGACAAGAACAGAAAATAAAGTGAAAATTTTATTCGTGCTGTGTTTTCATAATTGAAGGCTGGATTAGTGACTGACAGTGGACATTATTTCTATCTCTTCAGTGAAGGAACTGTGTCAATCAACCCACCACGCCTCAGCACTGCAGTTTATACTAGTCAGTAAAACATCCCCTCAAACAATTACCCCATTACACTGGCATAATTTAGACTGTACAAATTCAAGCTTCAAGTGGGTTCATTTACACACTCCTGTCTCCTCCAAATGTTTTTTTTCTCTGAGGAGTCAAAATCTTGGTTGCTGCTAGGAGGATAGTCATTTGCACAATAAAATACCCAGCAAGCCCAAATTACTAGAGCAGCAGGGGGGAAAAAGCAGCTCTACAGTGAATCACATCCATTCCACTTGTTACTGCTATGCTTTCTGGGTGTCAACATTTGAGTTCCTTCCATCACCTTGTTCTCAAATGTCGTGGAAAGCTGTGCTTACCCATTTCTTCCTCGTGGAAGTAGTTGGACAAATGTTATAGGATTGAAAAGGAAAAAGAAAATGGGAGGGGAAAGAGAAAGAATGATCAAAGTCTGCAAGAGGGTTTTGAATATTTTTGTGCACCAAGTTTGCACCACAGCTTCCACCCGTGTGTATGGCATCCACTGGGAGTGGGAATGTGGGTCATTCACTCAGCAGCCACGTAGCACCTTCTATTTACCATGCACCCAGGACCTTCCTATTTCTCTCCTGACCAAAAGCCCACATCTGCCAGAGTTATTACCAAACTACCTCCCAACTTCAGTCCAACAACTCGAGGTAACTCAACATTTGAACACTCACGACCTTTGTTTTGAGTAAGTGATTTCTTGCACACAGAACAGAATCAAGTAGAATTGAATCAAATAGAATCAAGTCCAATCACCATGGTTGGAAAGGACCTATAGGATCATCAAGTCCAACCCTCACTCCAACACTTCCCCAACCACCAGACCATAGCCTCAAGTGCTGCATCTACTTGTTTTTTGAACGCTGTACTTAAAAAGAATGATGATATAACACATGTCTGGACACCTGAAAGAGGGAGGGAGACCCAATGTGTTTTCAAATTTCAACCTGTGTGCAGCACAGGCTGGGCAATACAGAGGTTTAAACCCACTTGTCCCTTGGACACTGAGGAAAAAGAATCAGGAACTCCTTGATGAAAATCCTGGGGATCATCCCCCCCCCATTAGGAAGAGGTGCTTGTTTGCAGTCTAGATGTAGATTAGACAGTGAAATGACAGATGTGTAACACTAAGAACCTGGTTCACATAAAGGTTTTGGAAATTCTTTTGTTACCACCCAAAAGCAATAAGCTGCAATTTCTATTGCTCTCCAGGTTCTCCAGATTCAGATGGAAGCCCTGGAGTCAGGAAGGACACAAATCCAACAGTCTTGTCAGCTCTGTGGCAACAAGTCAAAATCCCAGGTGGCGCCCAGCCTTTGCTGTGTCTCTGTATGCAAGAGCACTTGCTCATCAAAGCCCCTTCTGAAGGCAGCGTCCCAGCACTGCTGCACTCATGGAAATTGGGGCTGCTCCCTCCCCACCCTCTGCAGCACCGGGGCAGCTGCTCACTCACACTCCTCCCCTGCAATAGCTGCTCAATAAATGAGAGGCTGCAACACTCACACGTTTGAGAAGAAAAATGGGTTTCACTTGGGCTTTGTTTTCCTGTTTTGGCACATAACGCATCAGCCCAGTCGGCACCTCTGCTGTACCTTGCTCCCCAAGACCTCTGCTGAACCTTGCTCCCAAAGGGTGCTAAAAACCTTTCTTCTCATGCCTCAGTGGCACATACTCCCTACAGGTGCACCTATGTACACACATGGCACGATCCTCCCAGTTACCAACCACAGGGAAGCGAGAAGCTTACTCATGCCAGACACACATATCGTGGAAAGTCAAAATAGTGATGCCAAAAGCCAGAGGAAGGGGAGGTTAGAGCAGCGACAGCTAAAACGAGCACGTTCCCATTTCTGTGATGTGAATGAGCTTCCCTGAGATCACCCTGCCAAGATGTACGATGCTGAAACACACTGAAAAGCAAGGCACCTTGCTGAAGCTACAGTTATTTTCGCTGACAAGGCTGCAATGCATTAAGCTTGCTGTGTGTAGGGAATACAATGTTAGAACTCCCTCAGTTCAACATGATTCACACAAAGGCACAAAAGGAAAGACTGCCCTGACGGCAGGTGTGTTAGGGCAGGATGGGTGCAGGGGGGTCTTGGTGTACTCCCCCCATCTTCTCACAGCATCTCTTCACTGGGAACGGAAGAGAAGAGAGCACTCAGACCACTAAGCAATTCAGACACCTTCTCTCTTTTAGCAGGAACTTTCCAGTCTTTTTAACAATCAAAAGAAATGAGAGCCAAGGGGAACTCTGAATCCATCATGCTCCCAAAAACCTCCAGTGCCCTGTTCTCCCTTTAAAAAAAAAGCAGCAGATGTACTGTGTGCATTAATTAACCAAGAGCTTATGGATTTCAGAAGCAAATCAACTCATTTACAATAATACAAGTACAGCACAGCCAGAAATAATGTAGTTGTGCAGAAGGACTGAATTTAAAAATAAATGTGTGATTGTAATCTCCAGATGCTGCTCTGGCTTGCTGGGCACTATCCCAGAGAAGCGGGTAGGTCTGATACACGAATAAAAAGGAGCGTTTGGCACAAGCTGGACTCAGCAGTCGGCGTGGACAGAGAGGCCCCTGTGTGCCAGGCTGCCTGTCTGCTGAGCCCATCAGGCAACCTTGGCTCTGTTCTGCTATCTCCTGCAGGAAGCCACGTCACACCAGGGCTTGGGCTCTGAATGGGAAATCATGACTTGGTGACAGAGATGCCACCAGGACACGCTGCTGCCAGCGCTGCTCGGTCACGACGGCTGTAAGCACAAGGCCCAGGGCTGGGTGGGACTCTGCTGTCCTGCAGGATGGGAAGAGGTGAACCACTGCCCCTGAGCCAACAGCCAGGGAGCAGAGGGGCAGAGGTGCAGGGAGAGCTCACACAGCAGCTTCAACCTGCCCCTTTCCCTCAGGGACTCTTGCTTTTGAGCTGTGAGAAGAGACTCGTTTTTGACCCAAAGTCTAAAGGTAGATTTAAAAACATATAGAACTCTAAAAGAAAGAAAGATGCACCAATCCACCAGCACACTGACCACCAACAGTGCCTGCCCAGGGACTCCCAAGGGCTTCAAGCTGGGAGCAGGCACAATCTTTCAGGGATGGAGCAGGAAGGACGATGACAGAGCTATCTGAAATGATGACCTGCAATCCATTATCCACATCAGGCCCAGTGCTTACCCTGAACTCGATTTAAAACTGCATCAAGATGCTGGCCCACCTCCCTTAGCTGGGGCCGTGCCCCTGAGGTCAATAACAAGGAGGAGAAAGTACATTTTTGCATGACTCAGATTTTTTCCTGTAGTACAGGAGGCTGTTTCGATAAGGTAAGAACAAGAGACTGATTGCCTTTTATTAACCTGCTGGAAATTGCTGAGCAGCTTATTGTGGTTTTTGTAAATGCAGCTGTCTTTCTGAATATAGCATCTCTGGGCACCAACAACATTCACTTTGATACTTTCTCCTGTGAATCTTTTACAAAAGGGCCCCTGGCATGGTAGGACAAGAGTCCCTGTGCTGGAACAACAACTGCAAGTAGTGAAGGAGGGGCAGAAGTGCAGGACAAACCTTCAGCCCAGCACAGGACAAAAGGAACAGCCTTGGACACGACTGCAGTGCAGACAATGGTGTTTGCTGGTGGGGGAGCATTGCTCCTCAGTACCTGGGACATGGGGGAAAAGGGATTAATAGTATCTTGCAGTTTCTCCAAGCCTGCAGGAGGAAAAGGTCTGGGCTGTCCAGTTCCACAGGAAGATGATTCAGTCATAAAAAGCCTCCAGGCTTACAGAAGTAATCCCTGAACTATCAGCAGCAAGGGAAAGACTATTATGAAAATTTCATTGGTTTTGTTAACAGATACATTTCTGAAAGTCCATTTGAAGAAGCTTAGGAATGTAATATTAGGGGCTTTGAGAGTGAGCACAGTCCCCTGGCTCTGCTCCACACAGAGAATTTGGGTTGCTTTGCCAAATAGTCACACAGACAGAACAATCCTCATGTGCAATTGAAGGTTGTTCCATGAACCAGCCAACCAGTTAGGGTTCAACATGTCTCATCCAGAGCATCCTGCCACCATGACAGCAGAAACCTCCTCCTGATACAGGAAAGGGTGCTGCAATTCACACCTGAACGAGGCCAAAATTAAAGGATACTCAGCTCAAAGCCACCTTTCCCAAGAACAGGCCAGCTGACTCAACATCAGCTTTCAGGGATACTTGAGAATTGATACAACACTGGATCCCCAGTTCTGCTTCACCATCTTCCCTCACACGATTTCTACATTTGCCTTAGGACCTTCAGATGCAGTAGAGCAGCTGGATTCTCTCACTGCCACTCAGCAAGAGAGCTGTTCATTTTTTTTTGTATATACAACACACTGAAATCTATACCCTCTAACCTCAATGAAACACTTTCCTCCACCTTGCTTATCACAGGATGACAAAGCAACGTTTGGGTTTCACAGCAGCACTGATCTCAGCTCCAGAATATTGTTGGTGCTGCTCCATTAGAACCTTACCTGGAAAGAAAGGCTTGGTGCTGCTTTATCGTGTCCAGTTCATAGGTGGATGAATCACTCCTTTTTCGTGGCAGCTGCTTCTTTGGATCTTCTCCGTTGCTACGGGGAATATCAATGTTGCTCCTGCTGAGGTGTCTGCTGGCTTCCAGATTAGAGCCACTGGAACAATAGCTGTTGTTCACCGTTATCCCAGGAGACAGGAGGTCGGTATCCTGGGATTTGAAAGCCATGGATTTAGCACTCTAACAGCTGTATCAGGAATACACCCACATTACAACCTTCTCCTTCCATCCTCCTTTCCCCATCTACCCCAAGATCCAGTTGAGGGCAATACGGTATCTCAGACCAAACCACTTCCTATGGGTGTGGATGATGCTTCACACCAGAGGGTGAAGTAACCCTGTTCAGAGCAAATGCTCCCAAATTGAGACAATAAGCACCTTAAGACACACAGAGGTGCTGTGGCCAGCAGATCTGTTCCCAGCAGACCCAGGACCAGCATTACCTGGACACTCACAACGCTTCCTCGCCGACTGCTGTTCTGGCTCTCGGACACAGTCTGGTTGCTGTAGCATAAGGCATCAAATCCCAGGATTCCTCCAACACAGTCCCCTACCAAGCAGACCTGAAAATGGGCAGGAGGAGAAAAATCAAAAAGCCCCTTAACTTCATTTCAGAGCTGGCACAGTTAAACAGAGTGCTGGATTATACCTCGGAGAGCTGCAGTAGCAGGATGCCCAGTGCTTTCAGCAGTACAACCATTCAGTCCCTGAACTTCCACTCACACCCTGCAGATCTTGTTAGCAAACTTGGCTAATGTGTTCTGGCTGCTCCCACCAGCTGACTGGAGTGAAGTGAAAGCAACACAGAGCACCAACCATGGCACTAACTCCAGCCTCAGAAAACCAAGCTTGAGTCCCCCTTTGCCAGCAGTCCATGCCACTCCAGGCAAGCTTCCCTGTGCTTCTGCCCTGTCTGCACCCTGAGGAGATAACTCTGTCCTGCCTCCAAGGGCACTGAGCAGACAGGCACAATGAAACATGGAGACCCCTGGGTAGGAGAGGGCTCCTGGGGCCCTGGGCGCAGCGCTGGCTGGGAAGAAGCTCAGGGTGGATAAATGATACTAGAGCAGCACAACGTGACAGCTAATCCAACAGCTCAAACCTCGTGGGGCTAGAGAGTCACTTTGCTCACAGAGGTGTGAGGTTCAGTCATGGTCTTTTACAGGGTACAGCAGCTGCAGTGTCTCCAAAAAAAACCCACCTCTGCAGCAGCTCCAGCACAAGCTGCTGAAGGGCCTTTGCAGACAGGAATGCTTAAACAGCCTTGGGTTGCAAGGGGAGCAGAAACCATGTGTAGTAACAAAAGTAGCATTCCTGATTTGGAAAGGTGTGTCACACTGAAAATTGATTAAGTTCACAGCTTTGTAGCTTCATTTCTGAACAGAAGCTCAGACTTTGCTTTGAATCCCAAAGGTTCAAGACGGAGCATAAGCAATAATCTCTCTCTCTCAGAAAGAAAGAAATGGAAGCACAACGCTTTCTTACTGTGGCTCAACACTGTCATGTTTCTATCCCTCCTGAGAGATTAATGGAAAAGACAGCTTCAAAAATGATTCTGTGATTCTATGAAAAGGAAATTGCCTTGCTTGCTCTTCCCTTCAGCGTGGCCACAGACAGCCACTGGCTCACCTGGCCGTTGAATGACATGCCCTCCTGGGACCTGATGAACTCGCTGTAGGCCTGGTTGGCTCTGATGATGACTGTGGCTACTGCTTCTTGGTACTGTGGGGATGAGGTTGCTAGCAGAGGGAGTGCAGCAAGGGGAATGTGATCCTGGCTGTTGGACAGGCAGCCTTCGTCATAGCTATATGGGCTGAGGCTGGAGAGGGCAAGAGATGTTGGAAATATTCAGTTTAATGTACAGTGGGGAAAACCATTTGCAGACAGTGCAGTCAGTCCTGCAGTTCATTAAAGAAAAGCCTCCAGATAGAAAGGCCATTTATTCCACTGTGAAGGGGTGAGAGCTTAATAAATCTTTCCCTCCCATCAAACGTAAATCTTCAAGGACAACATACTTACACTGACAGAACAACCCTCAGACAAGGAATTAAAGCCTTAGTATTTATTAGATTAATTAGAATAAATCAATCTCAGAACGCTTGCTGCATGATTACTGTATTCACTGCAAAGGATGAAATGGAGATTGAATACCTCACTAGTATATTAATAAATGCATTCTAAAAGCATGGTCAGAGCTTTCAATACCACATGCAGAACATTTTAGGGAAGCAAATTAAAAAAAAAAAAACCAGGAGGTAAATTTTGTGTCTTTCTGTGACACAGTAGCATCAACTTACCTGGACACCAGTGAAAATGCTTCAGAGCAAATGGCTGGGCAAGGGACAAGCCTGATGGCAATGTGTCCCAGAGCAGCTGGGTAATGCACCCTCATCACCGTGTCAAACACTGTGGTGATGGTGTTCACATCCCCCTGCTTGGAGCTCTGGTCGCCACTTCCTGAGTCCAGGATGTTCCCTCCATGGAGTACCAAGAGGAGGACATGGATTTTACTTGGCTGCATTAAAGGCTGCACTGATTCATCCTACACAGGAATAAAAGAGAGCATGGTAGAAAAGCTCACGTTACAAAGAGGTTTGATTTGGTCAAAGTGCATTTTATGCAAATCTTATCACCTTTTCCTCTCCAAGCTCACACATGGTATGTACCATAAATGCACTACCCATACCAAATCCAGCTAGGGATGAGGCAAATGACAACCTATGAAGACAGGTATTTCCAGCAGAAACAGTATTAGCCACGATTAGCCTTGGCAAACCCCATCTAGAAGGCTGAGTTCAGTTTGGGCTTTCCACACAAAGATCATTCCAGTGTGAGAAGGACCACAGAAAGAAGCATGGAGACTTTCTGGACAGAGACTGAAAGAGTTCAGCTTGATTTGCTTTGCAGAGCTACCCAAGAATGAAATGCTTGCTCTCCAACACAGCACAGATGAGTGAAGAAAGCTTGGGAGAGGAGAGAGACACCTCAGTCAAAGGACAGTGGAGGCACAAGCACAAGAGTCTGAACAGATCCTGCATGAGTGCAGACTGGAGATCAGGTTTCTAAACATGGGAGAGATAAGTTTCAGAATAACATCTGCAGGTTTGTGGGTAAGAAACTAAACTGTCTTCAAAAAGGAATGTCCTTAACTTATGGAAATGGGGACGGGATACATCTGGATAGAACAGTTGAGAACTTGACTGCTCCTTCCAGGTCTCTCACCCTACACACGTGTGTGCCCAAACTCACCCACACAGCCTCAGCCTAACTGACTGTTCTAAGCTGAAGGAATGATGAAAGCAAAAATAAGAGTCATAAAATTGTAACCAGGTAACAAGGCAGCAGTAAAGATATTATTTGTGTGCATTGGGGTGGAAAAATAAAGAAACAAAAGATGAGTGTTGCTTTCTGTTAGGGTGCTGAGCTCAGCTAACAGTAAAATGCATTCAGCAAAATTAACAAATGAGATCAAACAGGTCAGCAAGTGGCAAGTTATTGGGAAAGAAGCTGTAGGAAGAGATCAGCGATTGCATCTGTTTGCCTACAACAGAAGTTATAAATAAGACTTGAGATTTGCTTACACTGTTATAAAAGAGGAACCAAAAAGAAAAAAACTTCAAGACCCCATGACCCAAGGACTTGCCAACATCTGGCTGGGAGATTGCTGCACAAACACAGCAAAGGTTTCTATTTTGGCTGTACAAATCATTTACTTATGATGTTGAATCAATTCCTTGCCTGAACAGACAGGCTGCAGTTTAGGGGAAGGAGGGAACTGTGTCTGAACTATGACTCTAACTCCAGAGAGGATTATCACCAAGTGCCCTGCCAGAAGAGCTGAAGCCCAATCCTGATGCCCCAGGAGCAGGTACAAGAGCATCCATTTGTACTGGCTGCATATTATAACACAACTTAGCAGTAAATGGATCTTTTTCATATCCATTTGCTATCAAGGCTTTCAGTGTTTACAGCTCCCATACAGACTCAAATCCCCCATGCCAACACCTCCAAGGTATGTGAAAGCAGGTACTGATCTTTCCTCCTGTGTCTGATCCCTTGTACTAGCAGGGACAACATTTGAGAACATCCTGGGCAGCTCCCTGTTGAGGCAGAGAAATAGCCTTTGGGAGGGGGTGTGGAAGGGGTGGAGGGCAGCAGTATTTTCCATATGGCAAATTCTTATAATTTTAGCATTTTTAGTCACCTATTGTCCTTTGAGCAGTGACTGAGTCCCTGACAAGCCTCCTGGTGGGAGGAGAGCATGCCCAGGCACACATTAGCAACTAAACAACTAGCTTACATTTTTACCAAGTAATGTTAAAGCATGTCTTAATACACAGCCCATCAGAAGGATTACAATTCACATCCCAGTCTGCAATAAAGATTTTTGAGACCTCCTGCATAAGAATGGCCTTTAATTATTTAGTACCATTACATTGTATTAATGCCTGCTCTTTAAACCTTCTCTGATTCCAGTTTACAGTGCCTGTAAAGTGAACTTTTGCCTGCTGGAGGATGAGAGGAGCGCTCTCAGCACGTCTCAGCACTGCTTCTGCTTTCAGACAAGTGTTTTAAGTGCTCATTTAAACAACAACGTTCAGTCACCAAGCTCAGGTCTCCCAGAAGTTTATCAGCAGTCGTTTGGAGGCATCTTCCCCTTCCAGGTCATTAACCTCTGCTCTTGACATAAGTGGGGAATATTCAAGCAGCTGCTGATCGGTTTAGGGGCAGAGATATTTAAATCCTCCTTGTAAGATCTAGAGTCTCTTAAGACACCTGACTCCTAAACAACCTTTTGTTGATGTAGACTCTTAACCTGAAAAATCACTGCAATGGTGGCTAGGAATGTCATACTATTTTAGTAGACTGTTTGTGAACAGCTACAAATAACTGCCACCTTCATCTCACTTTGAACTCTGTTCTTTTTCTAAGAGGAATAAACAGAAGGGGGTTGAGTTTGTACAGTCTCTGAAGAAGGCAAGTTCTCCAAATGATCCTGAGCTCTAAGAGAAATCTTAGGGCTGTGACTTGACTATCTTGAGGTGGCTAGAGCTGTTCCCCTCCCTAGTCACACACTCTCCTCATAGTTCTTGAGCTCTCAGTCTATTACAAAAAAGCAAAGCCACCATGAACTTCCAGGCTGGCACACAGAATAATGCCAAACCCACTCGCATGGTCTTTGATAGACCACGACCTGAGTTAGGCACTCTGCCAGCAGCTCCATCATCTCTGCAGCACAGATGGGCAGGTGCTTTAAGGGTAGGATGAGTGTAGCCACTCCAAGATGCACTGTCTCACTAAGAGACCTGAAAAGTCTGTATGTGCAGGTCTAGAAAGCCAGAGCACGTGTTGACATGGTATTATTTATCTGTCCTTTTATCCAGAGCACTGACACAGGCTATGCTGTAACTGCCTTCCAGACAAGACCCTGCTCAGCTCCAAAGAGTGGCCACAGCTGAGCTGTGCTCACTTGGAGCACTGCAGTAAGGTGGTCCCCCTGCTCCCACACCCATGCTGCTCACTCAGCAGTAGCAGGATAGCTCTAGCCAGCAGCGTCTCAGGCTGCACTTATCCCCACAGGATTAGTAGTTTTTTCCAGCTGGATATCTGCTGCTGCCTGCAAACTACAGAGCATTTTCTATACGATGCTCAAAAGATGGGTGAAATAACCCCCCAAAGCCAGCCGTGAAGCACACAGCACACTGGCGTGGCTTGGAACAACACACAAAGCCAAGATGTTGCTCACAACAAAGGGAGCCCTTCACTCCACGTACCCCATGTACCCCCTGCCCCCCAACATATTCCAGCAACAGCAGATCTCATGACAAGAAAACGAAGCACTTACTTCAATGATGCTGAGCCTCTCCACGCTGGAGCCAACGTGGTACTCTGCTGACGTCTCGTGGTACAAGTCACCTGGAAGCACAGAGGTTTGAAACGTCAGCCCTGCGAGATGCTATTTGGCAGACACTCTTCCATAAAGGCACTGTTTGTGCCAATGCCTCTAAGCCTCTTCTGCCTTAATTATATTATTAATCTCCTTAATTATTTCATCAAATTGCCCTCTCCCTCCCACACACCTCTTTCCACTCGAGAAGCCTGGGCAATGCTGGGTCACTTATCTGCCAGCACTTTGTCCTAACCTCAGTAAGCACTGAGGACATTAGTGAGCTCTCCTCTCATTACAGCAATCCAGTATCCCTGCTTTATTAAGGATGGCAACAATGGGAAAGCCCTGCACAATTGTCAGAAATGATTGGCTTGTGGGAAAATAAAAGGAATTGCTTGAACTGTGCTGGGGGAGCAGAGATCTGATGCGCTCACACGTCTGTGCCTACACAGACTGACTTTGTAGCAGAAAGCCTCAGTGTCATCTTTCCCTGTGCTGCTACACGAATCCATCTGGCTGAGGAGCCAGTTTCCTTTCAAAATTCTGTAATGGTGAGCAGAAAATAAAACCGAGGCAGATACAGGCAAGAACAAAGGATGGAGGAAGAGGAAAGAAGAGTCAGGAGAAATTCAAGTCATTCAAAACAGAGCTGGAATGTTTCATCATTATACAAGAAAATCCTGGCTGTTGCACAAAGGAGTCTAACCAACACAGAAAATGAAAGAGAATCAAGAGCTACCCCAGCTCCCACCAGGCAATTCTTTTTCAGCATTGCTGGGCAGTCATTTTTATGTCTGTCTCAGCTTCTCCTTTTGTGAGATAAGGATAACAAGTTTTACCTTTTTCAGAATGTGGCTGTAACAATTGCCTGGAAATACTGTAAAATATCACATGAAGTTTTTACTTAAAAAAAAAAAAAAAATTTACCCTGGACATCATCACATTCAGGGGTTTCAATTTTATCCATCAGGTCATTGGAACTCCACTTGGTTATTTCTTTCGGGAACAGTTCCTCATTGTCAGACAAGTCCTCTTTAAAAAAGCAGATTTTTTGAGAGTCATACACACACAAATATGTAAACAGAAAAGGGCACAGAACAGAACTTTAAATAAAAGTAAGGCTTCATAACTCTATGTAATCTTATAAACATTTGCATGGCTTAAGTCAAAATAAAACATGATACTTTACCAGCTTTTGTTATACAGAAACCAAAGCAGCTTTTGAGAAGTAAATAAAATGTTTTACTTGCATGTTTTTAACAAACAAAACTCCTCAAGCTTGGAAAAAATAACAGGGATTTTTACTGCCACCATTTCTGGTACCAGGTTTGACATCTTTCTTGCCATACATCCTGATGATGCTGAAGCAGCCAGAATGCTCCAGTACAGGAGAGGACAAAGCAAGTTTTGCTGCTGGGACTCTCCCAGACCTGTCTGGAAGCTGTGAGATGTCTTTGGGGGAGCAGTGACAAGGATCACTAACATTAACAGGATCAAGCACCTAAAAAGGCATGAGTAAGGAAGGAAACATGAACTCCTTAGGCTATCTTTAGCCTGATTTCCTTAGGAGATGAGGCTTGTTTGATCACACTGAGTGCATGTGTCTGCCATTTCCCTCCTACCTCAGGATCTTGTGATATCCCCTGGCTCAGTTCAGCTACAGTTGATGAAGAATAAGGGTCTCCAAAATATTATGATCCTAGAAGCTTATGTTCCTGGCAGCTGAGCCCTGTGAAGGCATCACTGAACAGGCCATCAGCAGCTGTAGCACGAGAAGAATTCCTCCCAGTGTCTGCACTGGACACCCCCCAACAGCCCCTGCCATGCCTGCTGGCCTGGGCTAGGTGTGGACACGTGTGGACTTCCCCCATGAGAGGCTGAACTCGCTTTCAGCCCAAGCCTGGACACAGGGCAGCCAGTCTGGAGCTGAGAAAGGGCTCACAAAAAGTCCATGTCAGACCAGAGGTCTGAGACAGCACCAGCCCAATGGCTGCTGTGTGAGGTGAGAGCTCAGGGCCAGTGAGAGCTGGGCAGGACACCACACAGCTTCACACTCCCTGCTTAATCCTGCCACGTTCCTGGGAGGGAAACAGAGCTCTGGAGCTCCCACCAGAACCCATGGGAAACCAAACCACAGCAATGCTTGTCCTGCAAGGACGCCTTTGCTAGGGCTTGCCGTTTCCTTTCCCCCCCATACCCCCCTTCTCTTTTCTTTTTTCACACTGAGGATGTACCTCTTACCATTACAGAGGTTAAGTGCTTTCTAATTCATTTATTGCTCCACGCTTAGTATTTCTTCCCTGAAAATTTTGGGTTTGCAAATTTAATAAAGAGTTATAAACGTAATAATAACAACAGTAATTACAGATGTCTTGATGATCTAAAAGCTGTAATCTTCAGAGTCCCAGAGTAGAATTCCCCCTTCCCTGTTGCTGTACAGTTACTAAGAAAATAATTAGTTGGAAGAATTCTCAGATGGGGAGCAAAGAGACTAGGAAATTCTTTTCAGCAAATCTAAGCAATAGCTTAAAAAAAATAAAATATATACATATGAAGGGGATTAAGTGCCAAGCAAAGACTAATTTTTTTATTTCTATTTACAGTTTGACCATAAAAAAAGAGCAACCTGGAAACTACACATCAGCATGCCATTTGCTTTTTCATCTATGGAAACAAATTGAGTAGATCCCCATTTCCCTGCACAAGGCAGTGTGAAGCTACCTGTTCAGAGCAAGTGGGAAGCACAAGCATGCAACACACATGCTGGCAGGGAATTAAGAGGAAGACTGCACCCAAAGCTCCTCCAGCAACTTAATCTAAATATTAAACTTATTTCCTTGAGAGGTTTAATTACAGCCCTTATTGCTGCTCAAGTGATCCCTGAATGGGATATGACTCTCATTATTAGCATTTATTACAGGATAGATATTAGATTTTACTGTATTTGTCACCATCTTTAGCAGAGTGTGCCAGTGAACAAGGATGAGTGGGAAGCCAGCGACAAGAAATCTTCTTGGGCTCAGGTTACACCCACTGCACGGCAAGGAAATGTGTGTGTAGAAGGGAAGCACTTCTGAGGAACTCTGCTTGGTGTTGACTCACATCCTGATCTGGGCCAGTTCCCATGGTACTGACCCCAGCAGGATGAGCTGCAAGCAGTGTTTCACCCTGCTCACAGAGCCACAGCTGGGACGAGGCATCGGCGGGTCAGGGGCTAGCACAGGGTCCCTCCCAAAGAGAGAAGGGAGGGCTGTGTTGAGCAGCACACACATCAAGGCTTCCCCTTTTCAAACCCAACTGGGTGGATTGCTGGGGACAATCTGTCTGTCAATGGAGCACGCTGTGTGCCAGCAGAAGGGGAGCTGCCTTTACTGTCAGCAAGCTCCTGGAAGCACTCTGACAGAGGTGCCCACACCAACTGTGGCACAAGGCTCATTTTTGTTAATTCTCCTTCCCAGGCCTGTCAGGAGCACATCAGGGATTCCCTGAGGGCCTGGACCCCAGGCAGGGCTGTCTCCATCTCAATTTTATAATTGAGTAATTAAATAAGCAAAGAAGAGGGTGGATAGCAATGATGCTGCTCTGATGACTCACTCCTCTTTGCCTGTATGCATATTGCCACAGTAAATCCCTTACACAGGGTTTGTAGATGCTACATACGCTAATAAAGCGAGACATTAAGTTGGCCCTTCTCCTTCCAGGCAAGAGACACATTCATCCCCTGCCTTGCACACATCCTGGCCATTCAAGCTGCTATTGTGCAAGTCCCTGCTCTACAACAGCATGCCACTTTCTAGCCCAGAATGTGAGATGCATGCCCAAATACGTGATGAGAGAACTCTTCTGCAAAATGACACTACCCGTTTTTTTGTGACTGAACTTTAGCTGAACATCAGTGAAATTCTGCTTTATGAAACTGAGGTGTCATCTTCCAACAACTGCATTTGACAGAAAGGTCACCAACTTCATCAGCACACATTGCACATCTAACTTAGATTAGCATTACAGGCTGAGAGAAGAGTCCATCTGTTGTCAGTAGAGACGGAGCCCTTCAGGTTTAAATACACACTAAGGACCATATATAAAATGAGTGCAGTGGAAAAAGGCTTCTTCACACACATGCACAGAGAAAAGAAATAACACAGCTTTCTCCTGTATGGATAGTCAAAATTAGTTGGAGAATTCTGGAATCAGCACGGATTAATTCTGGCACCTGAAGTACCTTGTTGCATTCACTATTGTAGCTCTTGGAACAGGAGAATAAAGAGTTAATAAAGGTAAACTTGGGTCTCTTCAGGCCCAGAAAGGATAATTAATCACACCTCCTACTGATTAAAAAATAAATTAGAATAATTGATCACACTGAATCAGAACCAGGAAGACACACCCACTGTCCAGTTAGTGCTGCTGAATTTTACCCACATCATTTACACCAAATAAAACACAGCTCCAAAGGTGAAGACTGTTCAAGACCCCTCAAACAGATCACGCTGAACCTGAAATGCTGCGTTAACCGTAGGAGTCTGCTGGGGATGCTTAGAGAAGCTGCACTGATGCTGCACAATCTTGGTAAGGAAAAGACTTCAAACAAAGCAAAAAAGTCTCGCTTCCTTCCCCACTCCCCCCCCACCCTCAGCGCCTTCCGTCCTCTTACCCCACCACTTCAGGCAACAACCGACGGCGATTTAGGCTCCACGTACCATGTGCATCAAAGAATTCATCATCTGAGCTGTCATCTGAATCCCTGGCAATGCTCTGCATCCTCCACTCGGAGATACTATGGCGTGAGGGACTTGCTGGAGGAAACAAAAAAGCCTTATGCGATACGCTACGTCGGCAAGAGGGAGAGTCCCCAACATGATCTTAGCTGAAGGAAGAGTCCTGTGTTCTCTCCAAAAATTCACTGCTGCAATATTAAACCCACAAAACCCCGATGATGCTGCTGTGATGTCAGTGTACCGCTTTACAGACCCTGTTTGTTTACTGTTGTTAGAACCTGCCAGCAAGATGCTACTTTAATGCAAGCTGTTTGTACCACTCTCGTGCTATTTTGAATGGCAGCTATTTATAATTGTTTGTAGGACGTGCAAAATCAGCTGGGTTTTAAAGTTTGCAATTAGGAAGGAAGCAGGCTGATTGGAAGCTTGCTCCATGCCTCTAATCAGCACACAAACCATGCCTCTGCTTCGCCAACTTTTGGGTGGGTAGCTAAGCAGAGCAGCCTGGATAGAAATAATCTGTTTTCTGGAAGGAAATTGCTTCCACACAAATTGGATTAGAGATCTATTTAAACTTGAAACTTGAATGATTTAAACAACACGCTATCCAAGTACTTCACAGGGAGCTGTCAGAGCGGCTGTCCTGACAGAGCAAAGAGAAAACCCAACAGTCCTTTTGATTCCTGCCTGCCCTCCCGTTCTCACACCTCTCTGCTCCCTTTCATTTCCCCCTCCAGAGTTCCCTGTGCAAAATAGAAACATATTACAACTTTTTCTTTTTTTTTTAATTCAGATATAATTTAGCAATGATCCAGCCTGAACTCTTCTGGGCTGAACTTGCTACAGAACAGCCGTCTGCCGAAGGGAACACTCCTGTAGAGAACGACAGGAGAGAGGGTTTCTCCTCTCTTCCAGATGGCTCTTGCATGTCACGAAGCGCTTGCAGCAGCCACCTCAACTCACACAGCAAAAACCTGAGGAGACTGACAAATTCTCACTCAGCATACACAAAGACCCTGAAAGGCTCCTGCTTACTGTGACAGCCACACACGAGCCGTTCCCTGCTGCTGCAGCAGTGTTAAACGTGTAAGTAAAATTCTCCTCATTCTGCTACCTGGTTGTCACGTGGGAAGAGGATGGAGACTCTGTGCAGAGTCATCTAATTGCAGCTCAGCATGGGCTCAGCAGCTCCCAACTACCCCACTGCCCATCCCTGGGGGAGCAGCCGGCGAGGGGCTGGCAGAGCAGAGCTCATCCACGCCGGAGTGACGTCAAGGCACTCGCATAATACTTGCTAAAAATAGAGTACAGAATAACATATGGGATGGCAACAAGGGTCTTGCTATCACCAGAGGTCTCGCTCGGATGGTATGGAAAGGTCTTTTGGAGGAAGGCATTGCTTTTTTCAGCTGGAGGCAGCGCTAAGTGGAGACAGCCCTTCTTTCTCCCATATGGTAATATGCTGCCAGCATGAAGGAGGATTAAAATATCTGCATGACGTACTTCCCAGCACATCACAATTCATTTCTTTCATTACTTTTTCATGTAAAAGCTGAGACATTCTGCAGTTTAAAAGGGATTCACGCTTTCCTACCAGTGAAAACCTTCAAGTGAAATCCTGAGAGGTCTGAAAACTACAGCTTCCAATGAACATTGGGGGAAGAGAGGGTTCAGAACACAGAGCGTAACGAGAGACAAGCACATCAATATACAATCCTGGTGCAAGCAAAGCAGCCAGCATTTTTACCTTTATACAATGATTTATGAAGCATCTGGTAGGTTCTTCCCTGGGGCTCACTCCAGTGAGTCATCGCAAGGTAAAACTACTGCTTGTCTCCCCTTCACCCCGTGATGAAATCAGTGATGGAGTGGTAAATAAAAATGGAGACTCAACTCACAATATTTAGTGCATATGAGAGATGGAGAAGCTTCACTCACCCAGATGTCCCCTTCCAGCGTCACTCGAAGAAATGCTGCCCCTTGGGGTTTTTCAGAAAAATCAAGATTTTTTTTTTTTGCCCTCTTGCTGTAAGAGCTACTAGTGCCTGGCTAAAAGGAGAGGGAACTGCTGAGGGTTCAAGCCTTCTGTCTGGAACTCACTGGGGATTCACCCTGTTCTACAGAAAGGTCTGAGCAAGGGAAGAGTTTAGTACAGCAAAGAGGTGACTGCCTAAGGAGAGATGAATGACGAAATTCAGGACGCAAAGCTGAACCCCTTACAGGGTATCCATAGGTGGGGCTTGGACAGCAAAATCCTGAAAGCTCCCTGAATGGTACTTAAAAGGGAACATAAACATGATCCATGGTCCCACCTCACCCCAGACTGAGAGGTTTGGTCTCCTAACAGCTACCACACATCATCACCAGTAGAAGGTAGCAGCTCCCATCCACTTGTTTTGGGGTACTTGCCTTAATCTCCCCAGCAGCTACATTGCAGCACCCATGGAGCCAAACACGCAGGTTTGAAAGGGATGGCATGTAGCAGTGTATCACCCTGGCTGGGGAGCATGGTGTGCCTGCTGCAGCTGCCTCCTGGCAATGAGAGGCAGTTGACAGTGACCCACAGCCCAGCTGGTTTGGGACACAGCAGACAAGCAGACATCCAGAGAGGGAACACACTGACGGACCAGGCCTTATAAAAGCCACCAGTGGTTCTTGGGTAACAAGGACTAACTCTCTCTGCACTGCTGTTTGTCTTCTTCTGAGACCCAACACTGCTAGCCAGCTGCTGTCTGCTCCTCTGCTGTTTGTTCATAGCTTCTTTGCTTTTGGGATTGGCAAGAATTCTGCCATGTGCCAGAGTCACAGTTATGGGATGACTAGAAACACTCCCAAACCCATAGTGGATCACCTGAGAAGACTGTCAAGAAGGTCTCCAAGTTAAAAGAACTCACAGCAGAACATGCATTGTCTCAGAGGTGCCAGCCACAAGCAGACATGGTCATACCTCCCCCAAAAGCCCAACCTCCATGCAGTTCAGAAGAGCAAGTCATCAGCAGCATCTTACCTCCTCTCTTTGAGGATCGTGAGGACTTGGAAGAGGTGGACCACTGCTTGGTGAGCGATCTCCCAGAGGCTGCTTCACTGTTGCCGGCAGCGTCCTCCGTGTCAACAGGTGAAACTGTGTTGGCTTCAACATCCTTCTCACCAGGGGTGTCTTTGACTCCGTGCTGCTCAGCGTCATTCTCACTGCAGAACTGGGCCATCTTCTGAGCCAGCATCAACTGTGCCTCCTTCTCCAGCTGCCGAATATCTTCAATGGTGAGCCCATACCACTCATCCTGCCAGCACCACGCCTGCCGATGGGCACGGACCATGACCTTCCGTAAGCCTGCAAAGCCAGAACGCCCATCACCAGTGCTACAAACTGCAGGGAGCAATGCATGCCCCTCCCCAGAACCTCAAGACACCACAGTGGCATTACCAACACAACGCTCTCAGCTGCAGCAAAGGACCCTCACTCAGGAAGTGCCAGGATGGCACACTGGTCATTTCATGTATTTTACTTATCTGCTCAGCTCTTGCTAACCAACCACGCACTGAAAAATCAGCCAGTCTTTTGTGACTGCTTTTAACTTGGGAAGTGATTTCCTAATTCTAGAACTTTGTTCTACGCCCACTCCACCAAGGAAGAGCCAGGCACAGGCCACAACTCCAACTACCATGAAGCTCTGGGAAGTTATAACTTTAGGATCCAGCCTTCAAAGTAAAGTGTGTTCCCAGAAGAAAATAAAAATAAAAAAAGCCAACATCATCAACAAAAAGCATTGATTTATTTTGTTTTAAATGAGGAGAGTTTCAAGCAGTTCCTTCATGACCACTGCACAGCCCACAACTGTCACATGACAGAAGCACATCCCACATAAGCAGTGCTGAGACTAAAACCACTCCTCTCCTTGGAAACCTGGTTTCTGCACCTGGCTTCTACATACCAGTGAAACAGCATCACAAATATGAGCTTCTGAGATAATGGGATGCAAAGCAAAGGAAGGGAGGGAATAAAGATGCTTCACTTTGCAGATACCATCTGTCTTCTGCTGCATGAGAAAAATGAAGTGGGTAAAGCCAATTTAAAATATTTCAATGTATCATGTATCTGAAAGGAAGAACTGTCTTGATATCAACAATGCTCCTGAGCAGGCAACAGAAACTCTCCTCCAAGACTTAAACTTGCTGGCTAACATCATCATACCAGCAAGACTTCTGAAACAGTACAGTCACTCAACCAATATTACTGCTTAAAAGCTCACGACAGGTCAAAGCTCCAAACTGCTATTTATTACTGATGGGGGCTCACAGCAGTAATGGTGCTTTTAAAAGCCTCTATAAATACTGACTAACCTTCAGGAGCCCTTCTGGAAAAAAAGAATAAACCAATTAATATTGTCCCTCCTTTAATTACTGGGAAACTGAGGCAGAGGTGGGTTGAAGGACATGCCAAGAGCAGTAGTGGGAGTTGCTGTCAGTGGAGTTATGGATCCACAGTCCTCTGGTTGCTCAGCCTGGAGCAGAAACACACTGTGCCAGAAAGCTGGTGGGCAGGGTAGCTGTCCTCTCACTCTAATGAGGACCCTGTCTGAAGACCACAGGCTGCATCATCATCACTGCTATTACAAGATAGAGAGCAATCAACAGGCTACATTAAAATAATTTTGGCTTTGTGAGCAGCTGCCCAAGCTCTCTGAGCACCACCAGGAGGAAAGACAGCCTCCATAAGACACCTTCTGTTTCCAGGAGCATGGCCAGTGCTGGATGCTCCCACCACACGCAGGGTTTCTAGGGTGGTTCCAGTAACATGTACTGTTGTACAGAAAATCTTAAATCTCCCTGCTGTCACAGTTTCTGTGATCTTCAGCCTAAATATCCCTTTTGTTTTCAGCAATCACTTTTTTTGTTTGTTTTTTTAAACATACAAAAAAAGCTTATTTTTATACATCTGTTTCCTTTTAGGTCTGGGCACTATTATCTGCTCTGCTCTTCAGCTAGTTCTGAGTGCCACCAACCATCATCACATGTCAGCCTATAAGGAGGAAATAGCCACTGAGATCAGAAGCTAATGCAATGGATCAGCTCAACCTGAACTTCATTTGCACAGTAAGATTAAATCTATCAATATTTTATACATTTCTCTGCCTGACTTTCAGAAGGGAGCTTCATGTAGAAGAGGCAAGTTTGAGCCAGCAGACTGTGACCTTCTGGGGGCAGAACAAGGAGCCTCAGCAACTTAAATCTGTTCAACCTTAGTCGAGATTCAGTTATTTTCCCCACCAGATTACTTTGCAGAATTACAGGAGAATGTTTTAGCCTCTTCACCTCCTGTTATTTAACAATCAGCAGAGCTTAGGGACCATAATTAAACTCTCATCACATGCACACTGAAAGCCAAGAAAATATTTCCCTTGCTGTAATTCAGTCCCCAGTGCCACAAACCATCCTTTGGACTTTCCCATCCACAATGTCCACTCCCACCTGGCTTGAAATTCCTTGAAAGCAGACTGTGGTCAGACACAGAAGTGAACAGCCTCCTTGCTCTCATCCCCAGGCTGCCTCCACTCCAAAGCCCAGCAGCCTCTGCTTATGCTCCTGGATCCAGCCTTGATCTGTCATGCACCAGCTCCTCAGAAATTCTCTGTGTGCAGGCACAGATGCCACCAGGAGCGTATTGTTGTTTTAATGGACTAACATCACAGGGAACAAGAAAACCACTTGGGGGTGAAAAAAAGTCTTCTGAAGTTCCCCTCTGCCTTCTTTCACTTCATCTCTTAGATCACAAAAATCGCCTCTATTGCTTCCTCCCAACCCACAGACCTTCCCATCTGCAACACCAGCATCACTTTGATTAGACATCCCAAATCACCCCTCCTTAAAGCCTTGTTCTTTTGAGACTAGGATGCCATACCATCATGGCTGCTGTGCCTCAACCCCTCCAGATCAGCTGTGAAGTCAAGAAGACTGAGATTCATTTCCCTGCCTCTGGACTTCACCTGGGATGTGTCAGCGAGGCTGGATCACCAGAGGACAACCCCACAGTCTCAGCAGGCAAGTCACACACTGAAGTCAGTCAGGAATAATGGGAACAGGTTTTTTTTATAAGGATGCAGGTACTGACTGATTTGAGTAATATCAGTAATTAACAAGACAATCATTTCCCTAGAGCGTGCAGCACTCTGGTTTAAAAAGGCAAAACTCAAGGAAAGCACACATGCAGAAATGTACACATGCAGGCAGAGCTCAGAAGTACCCATCACTGTTGCATTGATTTAATTATAACATTTCCCACTGGGTTGTGCAGAAAGATCATCTGTGAAGAGTCTAGCAGGGTGCAGACATCTAAATCACTTGCCTTTCAACTCACTACCTCAACTCAGAGACTGGTTCAATCCACGAAGTGCTGACTCTTGTGTATGATTTGCCTGCAGATTGTGGTGTTGAACTTGATCTTACAAAAGGAAATGTAAGGGACCATGAGACAAGCCAGGACAGAGAGGACTCTTTAGCTGAATTTAAGAAGCTGTTCTTTATAGCTCTTGGTTTGTTTTTAAACATGAAGAAAAAATAGTACATGTAACAAAAACTCAACGCAAAAATACTCCACCACTAAACCCTGCCCCAAATCCCCTTAACTATCGTTATAAAGCAACTGTTCAGGTACCATCAACTAAGTACCCAGTGGCAACCTCCCAAAGCATTTTATACTGCACTCTCACAACGTCCTGGCAGCAGATGAAGGATGCCTGATTTTCCCTGTGCAGCACTTCTCTTTGATAGTCACAGCAGATCCCATAACCTTGGCAGTACAGTTCTGCTTGCCTGAATCTATCTGACCAAAGGCAACCTGCAGTTAGATCTGCTTGCTTCCCTACCCTCCCTGGCTTGGACCACTCACAAACTAAAGGCTTTGGTCACATCCACGTCATGCTAACTGCAACCTGCCACTCTTAAAAAGACAAAGCTCTGAACATCTCACGTGAGCCCTTCAGTGAGGAACAAGTTCTGCAAAAGACTTTTCTAAACCCATTTTCACTTCATCATTGTACAACTATTTGTGCATATTTAGCCTAAAAACACAGAGGCTTAGACAAAGCTCCAGCTACTGGGATGGGAACACACTTTGCCATAGTATATAATCCATAAGCCACACACAGTCAACACACTTGTTTAACAACAAAAGAATCATAGCCCACGTGCACCATTAGGAAGCGAGTGGGAGCAGAACATTATGCAGTGCCAGTCCAATTAAACTTAAATTCTATGGGAAAGGAGTAAAAAAGCATACAAATATTACAGCCAAGTAGACTAATAGCCCACAATTTTAGTCTGTGTCTCAGGCTGTCAAAGCACTGAGTAACTGTCCAATTAGTCATCAGAAAAAATGGCTGTTGCACTCAGTAAGACTGAGAACGTTTCAACATCATCCCCCAGAGTTACTCCTTCTGCTCAGCAGCCTTTCTATCTATCACAATCCATCCCTCACTTAACTCAGATGTGCTCTTCTTTCACCCCATTCTCTGATCTTAGTTTGCACCATGAAGTACTGCTCCCCACCTCAGGCAGAGTTTGGATCCCGCTCTTGGTTTCTGCCTGTTTTCTTGCTGTCTTGGTGACCCTGCACAGAACACATTAACTCCCCAAGAAACAAATCTGCAGGAGCTGGAAACAGAGAAACCAGGAGAAAAATGCCAAGGAGAGGCTGGCCCAGAAGAACATCTCTGGCACTTGAGATGTTCTTCTGTTCAGCTGGCTCTCAATTGGCTGCACAATACACACGTCTCCATCTGCTTTTGGTCACCAGCTGAAACCCCAAAACTGGGATCAGCATATAAGCCTGGTCAGTCTTGTTGTCACCCATCTTTCCAACTTAAAGATCCTCATGCCTTGCTGCCTTTGGTCCACAGGCTATGGCACTTTACCCACTCACTAGTGGCTCCCCCACTGCAGTACCCAAAGCTTTTGCTTTCACTTTTCACTCACTCAACTTTGTCTTGCCTTAAAGACTTTTCTGATTTTATGCATCTTAACCACTTTGAAAAACAGTATTTGCCATCATCATAACAGAGTGGAAAGGCTTTTGAAAGGCAGACAATGAGCTGGCTCAGCTCTCTGCAAAGCCTCAATCAAGAGGAAAATGGCAGGCAATCTTTCATGAAATACAAAAGAAATGTTTCTCAGGGACCACAGTTTAATCTATGCCAAACACCTCTGAACAACGGGAGGAGTCACATGCTTCTTTCTCATTTAACAGATACAATGGAGTTGTTATTCTGCCCCCATGTTTTGCAGTACACACTAAATTAACCCATGTCACTGAAACACCAAGGGAGTTCATTGCAGAGAGCCACTTGTAATACAGTCTGTAACACGTCAAAATTTCCATCTGTGGGTGAAGTAAAACCAAAGGAGCTTTAAGAAAACCACCTGTGACTATTCAGAGAGCAGTGCACACTATTCTCTGCTGCTGTATCAGTGTTTTCCACATTAGCTCTCAGGAGCACGATATGTCTGAAAAGAGCTGTAAAATTACTTACGCTAGCATCAGGCACTTCAAAGAAGTTTTGCATATAGAAAGGGCAGCTGTAGAACTCGTGTAGGAACATTTTCTGTGCACAGAAAGCAGGTAGCATCTTTTACACAGCCTTTCTTTGGCCTTTCCTTTGCCAGTGGACAGCCATAGCTCCACACTTTTTTTTTTGAGATGGAAACGTTTCTTTAGAACATTCTTTAGATTCTCCACCTGGCCATAGATCCTGTCTCTGGTGGCAAGGCGCAGAAACTATAGCAGTTGTATTATAGATTTTCTGCAAAGAAAAATTACTGCCAGCACTGCTACCACCTGTACTTAGCTACTCCTGGGACACAAACCTCCTTAAAAGCACTGACCTAAGAATGATGCGCCAATCAAAGCAGCACATTTGCTCACAACTCAGAGCTGTCAGTGACCCCTGTGGGCTGTAACACAGTGAGGTGGGAAATCCTGAACACCACAGCCTGGGGGACAGAAACGTGCAGCCACAGAGACCCACCAGCCCTGTCACAAGGCAGGGAGAAAACTTGGGATGCTCCAGGGAGTGGTTTTCTAGAACCACTTAGAAGTGAAGCTTTTTCTTTGAGCAGCCCTTCAGGATTTTTGTTCACAATTAGGAAAACTGGCAGATTTTGAAAAAGATCTGGCAAAGTTTAATAGACAAACCTGTATCTAAAGGAAAAAAAAAAAAAAAAAAAAAAAAAAAAAAACAGAATGCAAGATCTTGCCTACACAGGACTTGAAACCCTTCCAATGGCTGCATGTGGTTTGGATTCATACATTACATGATTGTAAGTGATAGAATGACATGATTTTTTTCTGAACTGACCCACAGCTCTGCAAGAGAGTAATCAGATCTGAGAATCTCTTCACATAAATGTCTTGGGATATGATTCATTGCACCTACCTCACCTTTGTGCTTCAATTCAAGAACAACATTAAGGAGTTGAGAGTGAACTTTGCAAGACCATAAATGCTCACCAACATCATGGATAAACCGCTCGATTTTCGACTGCATCCCCCAGTATCTGAACTCGACTTTACACAGTTTGTATGCACACATGATGGGGTATTTCCCAGGGTTGTTCTTGTATTCTTGAATCCAGTCTTCTGAGAGAGGACCTCTTTTAGTCTTCACTGATTTATACAGCTTTGGATCCTCCTCAGCTTTGTATTCATGTGGAGGAATAGGATCTTTAACAATATCAATAGGATCTACAGAAAGAGAATAGAAACAGACATTTGTTTTCCAGAAAAAAAGAAGGAAAAAAACCCCAAACCTTTTCCTGGAGTTATTTCTGTTTTACTAAGTACCAGAAGCATTACAGCAATTTAGCTTCTTTTTACTTACACTTAAGCAACTGATATTTAAATTGTTTATACTTTGCTGCTGGGCAGCGATCAGCTCTGCCAGAGGAACTAGTACGCTCAGTTCCAGCAAACAGAGGCTTTGCTCCAAACAGATGTTTTTGCCCACAGTGACTGCAGATCCACAGCACTCTGGCAGATCTGCACGCTCTGCCTTTCCAAAGGCAAAAAGATCTTTTGCACATTCCATCTTTCAGCTTTTCTAATATCACTCAGTGTCACAGCTTGGTCTCATCTGAGATGGTTAAACACACCTCCCCTTGCTTAGCTCTGTTATGGAAAAGACACTACCTGCTGGCCATCTTCTCCTTGGAGGCCATCAACTGAGGTTACTGGTAACTCCTCGCTTGCTATTCTTAGACCAGATGTACTATTGAAGGCACAAAGTTGAACATAAGTCCTAATCAACATGTCAACGACAGAGAAGTGGAAGCTACAATGGGAGCAGAGTGAATGAAGGTATTTTGAGGCTCTGCAATCCCCACCCTGGATCGCAGCAGAAGCATCTGAAGTTTGGATTGAAGGGTAGGATCACACTTCCCAAGAAACAACAGCTCTTCTGACACTTCCCAATGAGGCAGCATGACTCAAGCTTATTTGTTCAGTACTGAAAGCCTGATCAGATAGGCTTTGGGATGAGGCCAGTCAAACTGAAGTTCAAAACAAAGACGTTTAACTCACATAACACTCAAATAAAATCATGCCTTGTCCCACACGTCACCAGGGCTCAAGGAGGCAGAGCAGCCACTAGATGTCCTTCCCCAGAGCTCCTGCTGTGTCGTGGGACTGCCACAAGTCAGCCCCAGCTCAACACTCCTCCAGTCTCAGCAGCTTCAGAGCAAGGGATGCTTCAGTCCTGCATGGCTGGAACTGCCAGAGCTCCCTGCCACGCAGCCGGGTCCGTGGGCATGGACCACGAGGGACAGCAAGCCAGAGGGACCACTCTGACTCCTGCCATTCTCTGCCTTTTTATAAAATGTTCCCTTTGTCTCTGCTCATTAAATCCTTACATATATAAGGCTCACTAACCAGATGTTCCAAAGACATCTGTGAAGCCGAAGTGTTAACCTGCATGAGGGCAAGACTAAAAGGAGAGGAAGCAAAAATGAAATACACCTTCATGTTCTGGAAGTGCAGGTAGGAATGATTTTCATACACACAAAAGAGATACACAATCATACAGCAATATTTTCTTCTTCTAGGGTTATTTCTACTTATTACCCTCAAAACCATTAGATGTCTTAGTCCCCTCCAGAGTTGCACAAATAAGATAGGAAAGCATCAGCTTCAAATGGGGGATTCAAATGGTTCCCATGTGATTTACATCGAGCCTAGAAGAGAACTGAGGTGTCCTCCCTGTACTGATGGAACCCTGCCCCACAGCCTCACACTGACAGGGGTGCAGGTGTGTGTTTGGAGGGGGATGGACAGGTAGATGGGACATAAAAAGCAAAAAAAGAAAGCAGAATAAAGTAAAAGCAAAAGGCTATTCACCTAGAATAGTTTGTCTTTTTTCTGCAGGAGAAAGGTTGAACACGTTGACATGCTCTCCTGGATCAGTTTTGTAGTATGTCTCAATATCAATAGAGAACTTCTCCACAAAAGGACACGTATACCTGAAAGTGAGAAAATGCAGCTTAGAGTAAACCCTGCCTGGTCTGGCAAGCAGAAAAAATGCCTTCCTAAGGTGTACAAAATCAGCCTCAAACCCAAACCAGCTTTCACTCATGTTTTACTACAGATACGCTTAAAATACCAACTCTACAGATTAAAGACATTTTCTTTAATAACTTCTTAAGACAGGAGCTTATGCTGGACTTGTGGTTTCACTGGAATAGCTCTGGTTTAGTAAAACCCCAAGGCCAAGCAAAAGGGGGTGGCTCCCCACTAGGCATTACATGGAACACGGGTGAGAAGACACCAATGCACCCCATGCAGCTACTGGAGCCTGGGCACCCACACTGACCAAGAATCAACTTTCCAGCTGGCAACAAGCAAGTAGAAAGCCCAAAGGGACCAACAAATTCTGTCACTTTGCAGACACACTGACAAAAACCTGCAACATAGTTTGACAAGGTCTCGCTTTCCAGCACACTACTGTCAGGACAGACTGTTTTTAAAGAAGCAGTTTTCAGCAAGGAGGTAAGTTTTGGGCCTGCTATACTAACAAGTTATGTGATAAAACAGATGCTAACACAAGGACACCCTGGAAATGCACCTCTACCAGGAGAAATGCAGAGCTCTTGCCTGGAATCTATGGCAGAATAAAACAGGGGTTGGTTCTGTGCAGTGCCAGATTTCCTGGCCACCTGATTGACTCTTAGGCCCTTCAAGAGAACAGATAAAAATGGACTGGAAGTAGACTTCAATCACCTGAAAGTCAGACAGCTCCATCGTATTCAGGCATAAGCAACTGCCTGTGTGCAGGCACCTTTCCCCAGACTAATGTTATTTGTGGAGACCAGCTAAAACACAGCTATGAAACTTTTCTAGATTGTTGATAAAAAAATCAAAATATCCATTACAGCCTTTTCATTATCAAAGATGACAGCAATACCAAATTCGTAAACCTGGAAAAGGGCAAAAGCTCTAAAGCAGAGTAACTAGCATAAGGACTATTTATTCCAGGGTATCTGAAGTCCTCCCAGACAAAATCAGCTGAAACAAGGTCCCTGAGGGCTCTACAGAGCCTCTGGCTCTCTTCCCTTCTCAGGGCGAAAACCACAGTATGTAGGTTTGTTATTTTCTAGCTAAATGACAGTAAGACAGTTCCCAGAAAAGAAGCACCAGATTTATTTATTTATTAATTTTTTGTCTCCCCACACTTTCCACCCTAGAACAAATGAATCCTGTCTCTTGACAGTGTTCAACATGACAACTGTTCCATCACCGTGCACATTTATAACTTCACTGAGCTAGCAGATATCTGCAACGTTAAGCAGAACATGCAGTGCAAGATACAAGACTAAATAAAAACCATTCAAGGTTTCCCACGCTTTGATGGACAAAACAGCTCACATTTTAGAGCAACCACACACAAATTCTCAAGTACATCTGCAGTCAGCCCAGGCAACACTTGCACTCCTGAGATTAAGCACTGTGAAAGAATTTTAGGACTTGACCCCAGTTTCTCTAAAGGGTATTACTGGAGATGGGAGAGATGCCACCACCACACAGAGTGATGTCAAATTGCACCTAAAGCAGGGAAACAGCTCTGGACATTTTGCTACATTTCACCTTGTCCTTGTATAAGGATATGCATTCCAGGATTCCTCTTCGACTCGCAGGGCTGCTTTGGGCAAGATGGAGCGAAACCAGCTGGGGATGTGCATACCAATGTGGTACACCTTGTGAGTATACTGCCCGTTGCCTCCTGGTCCATCCATGTATGGCCTGTTCTCCAGGATCTCCACCCCGCTGCCTTCCCCACATGTCTCCTCTCTGCTCTTTTTCTGAAAAGGAAAACATACAGTTAATCCTTCCAGTGCATTGTACGTACCAAGGTCTCAAAGCACACGAGCATCGTGGATGGTTTCTAGGACTCCTCTGAGCAGAGCTTCCTACAGGCAGCAGAACTGTAGCAGCACCCTGGCAGCAACATTATCAAACCTAGAGATTATAAAGGAAAGATGTACAGACTCATCTGGTCGACACAGGAACAGAGATTTGCTTTCTTAGGGAAAAAACTGGCTTTTGACACCGAGAGACAGTTTGAATGGAGCTCTAATGACACATCCATTCCTGCTCCTCTCACTCTTCCCGAGCACTCTAAACCTTGGCTCTGGCTGTGACCACCCCAAGAGCAGAAAAGCCTTTCACACCAGCAGATGACATGGCAAAAGGGAGTTGGTCCAACTTGACACATTCCTGTGGTGTTGTATCAGCGTGAAGAATCATACACACGCTCGGCACAACATCACAGCACTAAAGCCTATTATATGACCTAAAACCACAGGATTTGGGGACTTATTGCTTGTGGTCTGGCATGACAGCAACTCTCCAAGAACAGCTTGGAGATCTTGCTTTGCTAATTAAGATATTTAGAAGAAACAACCCAAGTTTGCCAGAATGCGCACAGCACTCTCTGGCAGCCTCCATATTTTGGCTTATTTGTAGTATTGTCCCTCATTGTGAAACCTGGCAAAAATTCCTTCAATAAAAAAAATACTAATTTCAATGCTTCTAAGAAGACCTAGAGGCAAACCAAATATTTATTCATTTCTAACACATTTCAGCAGATTGGATGATGTATAACATTCATGATTTCCAAACAACAGATTCGTATTGTTAGTATTTTGAGTTTATTGTTTCTATTTGAGAGCACAGTACTTTGGAAATTAAAGAAAAGAAATTGGAATTTTACACAAGAAGCAACTGTGAAATATAACACAATAACAACTTCTCATTTTTTGGCATGCCAATGATTTAAAGGATAACATGGTTTAACAGAGAATGATTAATAAGATGCAAGAGATCAGCTTCTCATCTTTTGAGGACAGGCTGATAAGCCAACACAGCTATTTAGAAGTAAACAGCCCTCTTTGTAAAGAGTTCTCAAGCCATTTTAAACAGCTGTAACTGACAAATCTAAATAACTGACAATCTAAACAGTCATTTTTCCTACCCCACAAAATCTAACAGTCCTGCAAAAGAAAAGCACTTTTTTTATAGTTCATTTCCAACATTCAGCTGACAGTTCATTAAAATACACATCCTCTTAAAACAAATTACTGTCTTTCAGTTCTTATGTAAGCACTGACCAAGTCCTGTACAAATATTTATGACAATAACATTAAATAATCTTGATGACCTAAAAATCTGGTTAATTCAAAGGTCTTGGAAAAGGCAGTAACCCAGCAGGCAGAGTGAATGTGTCAGACAGAATAAGAGCACAGCATCTGCTCTGAACAGTTGATAAAAATTATGGACATCTAGAGCTTTAGTGTACAGCAGAACCACGTGGAAATCCTGAGCAGAAGACAGACAGGTCCTTTTCATGCCAAGTTATTGCATGTAGAATCATACACCAGCTGGATTTAAAACTCCATTCTACTTTGTAGGCTTACCACCAATTCCAGTCAAATCTGCAAGTCCTCATTGAGGACCAGAATGTATTTAAAAGTTTTTCAATTTCAAAAGAAATCCATGGCACCCAGTAGACTTGGCACCACCTAGGCCTGTGCCAAGCCAGGCCTACGGAGAACCAGGTCCCCAGATTTACAAAGGCTTGGATGGAATTAGAAAACCAAACCACTGAAGATTTGTTTTAATAGCCATGGTTGATATGAAAATGGATAAAAACACCCTCCAGGCTTTCTTTCGCAGAATGCAATTTCATACTCTTCCTTTCAGAGCTACATCTGAGACATGCCTCATGCCTTGCCTCCCCCTTACAGTTCTTCACCTCTAGAGGTCTTCAGAGGGTCCAGCTGTCTCTGTGAGCATGAGTCTGAAGGTTCAAGATCCTGCACTGCCAACTCTAACTTCATCTCCCCTCGAACAGATCAGCAGAGGGCAGGGAACTCTCCTGCAACACGAGTGCCCTTTTACTGAAGCCTCTGGCACGCTACCCTGCAATGCCATGTCATCTTTGCCTAACACAGCTCCCCCAAACCCTCCATTTTCTTCTGTTCCATTTCCTGATGGACTACGAAGATGGATCAAAGCAGGAGGCTTCTCCTCAACTTGATCCATTTGAGAAGACTAAAGACAACATTCAAAGCAAAGCCAGGCTCCAATGGTCTCCAGAACCGAGTTCTCCAGGAAAGGAAGACTGCAGCTGTGGTGAACAGGACACAGACACTTACCTATGCCCTCAGCCTCCAAACAGAACTGTTCTTATCTGTGCCCTCATCAGTATTATGCTTCTTTGGGGGTGAGACACCCTTAAGTCCCTGCTTACATTTCAACTGAGGAATCTTTTTTGATTTCAACACAAGAAGAACTGGTTTACATCTGAAGCAGTTCAGAGAAACTCCAGTTCCTCAACTACAGGGCCTGATCCAGGCCCAGGAGTTCCTCTGCTCAAACCTTTCTGGTTTGAAGCCCAGCAGTTATGATAGCCCAGACACATAAAGCTAACACTAACATTCTCCACTTTTCTTTCCCCCATTTAGCCAGTTCTGATAAAAACCTCTCTGCATGAAGATGAGCTGCATGGTTCTCATCCTACAGCTTAGAACCCTGGTGAACCTGCAATATCGACACACTTTTTCTTTACATGACTACTCCCATAAGCAGCTTTTCCACATGACCTGGTAATGCTAACACTCAGTGTTCTCAGACAGAGCTGTCAGATCGTGGGAGACGTGGCAGGTGACAGGGTGTGATGGTCCCAACACTTCGTGAGGGAGAGGAAGGAAAAAACCTGAATTAACTGAGACTCTTTGTGGAAGTCAGTTCAAGCCCCACTTCTGATTTCTGGTTATTTTATTCACTTCTGTGCACCTGCAGCAGACCTTGACCCCTCTTCTGAGAGCAGGGCATGCTTCCTCCTCCAGCCTTTCCAGACAGCCAACTCCAGCCCACAGCCTCTTTCACCTGTTTGCAAGCTTGCAGCAAATTTTGGCCCTACACGTTCCTCCTGCATATCACTTAGCTATATAGGCTATAACAAGAGACAGCAAGAACGTTTTCTTAGATGAATGTAAAATAGGATCTCCACCTCTGCATGACAAAAAAACCCAAAATCAGAGCCGCTAAATTTATATCCTGAACTATCTTTTGAGCCAGGACTTTCGAGTCAGGCCGATTCATACACAAAAAACAACATAACTTATAGATGGGAAGGAGAGTGTGATCAAAGAACAACCCCACCAGACACACCTCCCCAGAGCTGCTTCCCAGCCCTGGATGCTCTCAGACTTAGCCGTTAGCTTGCCGAGAAGGCACAAGCTGCAGTGAGGTCAGGAAGGATCAAAAAACTCAGGCTGGAGGGTGAGCAGTAAAAATTACTAACCAGTCACAAAGACAAAAAGAAGATGTGCTTCTCGGACAATAAAAATAAAGCTATCAGCCACAGGCACTTGAGATGCCAGGAGGATACTCTGCGAGAGGCACTGTGGAAGTACAGCACTTAGGGAAGGGAAGAGCCATTTGCTTTTCAGCCACACGGCCTCTCCGTGTCTATTGTGACTCTGCTACAGCACGGAGAGGCCTTGTTACAAGGAAGTGGTCTGTAAACAACAATTAAAAAATAACCATCGATTAGGAAAGCATTTGCTTGAGAAGTGTCTGGCAAGCCCTCTCCAAAGAGCCTGTCTGCCAGGAGTGGCAGATGTGCTGGCATTTTAGGGTCAGTCTTGAAGACTTTAGCCTCATTAACCCATGCCCATCTGAAAAGTAGAGATTTTATTGAGCAGATTACCTGTGTTATTACTACTTGCTATTATCTCACAACAGTACCTTCCCTCTCTACAAATACCTGAGGAATGGTCCCGACAAAATCAAAGAGGAGCTAGCAGCTTTTATATACAAGTTATCTAAGCTGTAATCACAGTAAACCATCTTATATTGTATTACAACAGGAAATCCAGTCATCCCTCTAGAAGTCCCTCTCTTCTGCTGATGACACTCCATGTTCTGCACAGCCCCATCAATAGCTTTCCAGGACAGATGGTGACACAGATCCCTTCTAGCTAAAGTAATAGCATTAAATTACTCATAACAGGGAACCCAGAGAAGCAGATGCACCATGATTAGCAAGAATGCCAGTTACTTAAAGGCTCCTATTAAAATAAATCTCTTGGCACAGCAGCATAGCATGGGACACAGCACATGACCTCACCATAACAATCATAGTTGAATAATTCCCATGAATGTCATCTAAACATTGGGCTAGCCCAACCCCATTTATCATCTGCCCTTCACAACAGGAGACAAACGGCTGTAAACAAAGCCTTCCACTAGCAAAGACAGGTTGATCAGTTCTCAGATCTTCCATCCCCTTTCCCAAGCAGCAATGGGCCTCACTTCTAGCTAACAACATGGAGAAATCTTACAAAGCCTTAGTCCAGCAGACTTGACCTGGCACAGCTGAGTGGGATCAGGTGAGTAAATGCAACTTGTATGTTTTTCTAGTGGGGCACAGCTCAGAAGAATGATGGCTGATGGAAACAGAAAACTCCACACTGTGAGGATCTCACTACAGCTGGAGCAACAGCATTCACAGAAGAAGGATGCATAATACTGATTAAACCAGCTAAGTATCCCTTATCATACCAGCTGGAGGAATACAGCAGTCAGGCTGTGGAAATTAAAATTGCCTTGTAGTGGTTTGCTTTTGGTGAATTAGAAGAACAACCAACCCTGCCAACCAGTGCAGTATTGCTCAGAAGAACACTAACATTCTCCTAAACCAAGAGAGCCCTTCTCCTTGCTGTTCCAGCCCCAGAGTAAAGCACAGGCTGCACACGGGCTCAGGCACATACCCAGAGAATCTCTGCAGGGCCAACAGCTCAGGGGTTTAGCTCCTCCTGAAGGTTTTTTAATTATAACTTACTGCTTTGAGCACTGCAACGGTATTACAGAGAACCGTAAAGACAGGGCAGGTTGCGTGGTGATAAAGGGGGATCCAGGCACTGTTCTACCTTTTAAAGATAAATCAAAGCTATAATCTTACCTCATTTACCACTGATTATTATTTACACTGCAACCCCTCTAATCTAAGTTAGAGAGAGATACCAAAAGGCTGACACACTTTAGCTTCACAGTGAAGTTTCTCAGTGCATTCCAGCAATGTATTTACACAGTACCAGTGACCTACTTCAACCACCCGTGGGAGTTTTGAGTTGAAATTATTCAAATTACAAGAACTGACAGCACTACGCCTGGTAAACTTATTGTCCATGAATAATGAAGACACAAATCATTGCCTGGAAACAATGACCAGAATTATTATTTTTTTTTTCCTTTACCTCCCATTTGGCAACTGGGTATTTTGATAGTCCAAATTCTTCTGGGATAATCTGTTAAAATAATTCTGAAATCTTGGGGGTATTTTTTCCCATTTAGATGCAGATATGGACACAAGAAGTTTACAGCTGGCTGATGGTTTCAGTTTCAAGAGCAAAGGCATCTACCTAACCACTGAACAAAAACATGACAGTAAATATCCCCAGAGGATCCTGCTAACATACTTGCTCATACTGTTGTGGCAAGGGAGGCTAAGAAAACATTCCCTATGGTCTATTACTATTTCTTAATTGTTTTGGATGCCAATGCAACCACAAATACCAGTGATGTCCCCAGAAACAGACCTCTCCTTTGGGAACCAGAGACAGCCTTAAATTGCCTCAAGCAATCCACCAAACAACAAAAATGCCTGAAGCTTCTTAGGACAGATGACTCCTGCCATTGCTGGATAGCTTTTACAACCTGGTTTCACTAATCAGATCTTTTGTATTCTGTTTAGTTTTAGAAAGGGAGCACAAAGACACCTAAGATGTAAAGGGATGAGTAACAAAGTCTAGGCTGGGAGAGGAACAAACGGCTTGTTTTCAACCTCTTCCATACGTTGAGGGAAAAATATTCCCAGCTATCTCCAGTTGGATGTTATTCAGGCTGATGGAGATTTCACTGATGGATTTTCCAAAGTGTTGCCTTTATCCCATCACACCAACCACCTGCCTTGATGTGCTCCAGGCAGCTGCCTACCAGCCATCACCATCTCCTACCTGCAGGCACCGTGCAAGAGCAGAAGCTGCATGTATTAAGAAGGTACCAGCTAGGTGATGACTGGTTGTATGTGACAGCCTTTTACAGAACTGCTGGGAGAGGCTACAAGCAATGCTGCCTGTTAGCCTCAGCCATGTACCCTGGCTTATTGTGGTGATACTAGCACCCAAACCCCACAAATAAACCAGCATGTCAACAGATGCACTGTTTTGGCCATAACTGCTGCAAGCCCAAATTAAACAGCACCTAAAACCAGAAAGCCAGTGATAGAGACACTGGAAAATACCAAGAGGTCCTGTAAACTAATGCTTGGTTTATTCTTAATACATTTTTTTTCCCCAGGAGAGGATTTTTGTGCACAGCTACTGTCCAGTGACGACGTGCACGCGCATGGGTCCACCCGCTGTACCTCCAGCAGCCTCTGCTGCAGTGACTCAGCCCTGGCTTCTGTTAACCACTCCTTTCTCAGCATTTGAACTGACAACTAATTCATTACGAGCAATCTGCTTTCACCACCAGCAACCTTCTGCCTGCTGATACAGATATCTGATAGACCAGGCACCATTCACAGTCAGCATTTACGGCAGGGAATCAAAAATCAGGTCTTCTGACTAGGAAAACAAAATGTTGGGTTTACCTTGAAAGTATAGTAGAGTCACATATTCCAAGCTTTTTTTTCCCCCTTGTCTGTTTTCTTTTTAAAATGGGTGTGTCAAGGACTTGAAACACTCCATTAAAATCATATCAGCATAATAAGGGTGATATCTGAGCAAAAAGTGTCTTCCAGTGAGGAAGAAGGGAGCGCAGGAGATGGTACTATTCCACTCTTACAGAAGCCAAGAAGGTTTTGAACTGATCAGAAGTTCTCCAACTTAATTTCATCAGTGCATACCACATTCTAAGCACAAACAGGAAGTCACATGAATTCAATTAAAATAAATATCACTCTTATTAATAGAGTAGAGTGCTGAAGGAGAACAGCACACACAACTTCTTGCTGTCAAAGGCTTTTGTGCCACAGTCAGAACTGTCGAGTCCTCTCACATTAAAGATGATGGAATCAAAAAGGGAGCCCTGTTTTGAAGAGGGACAATGTAACCTGAAGACACAGAGCTGCTGACAGGTCTACTTCTAGTACTGAGATTTTTTAAGCCCTATTCAGCATCCTAAACATGATGTGGCAGACTTCTTCATTGGGCTTGAGTAGGGACCTTTATCAAAATACAGCAAAACAGTCCTCAACAGGGAAGACAGGGAAGCTTCTTTACTCCTGTTTTGCAGGAGTTGAGCACAGTCTTAATGGTTATATTGGAAAGAGAGTATTAAAGGTAAGCAGGAGCTATGAACCCTGCTCCCCCAAGGATGGGTTTTAATAGTACTTTTGAGCCTGCACCTTGAAAGGTACAAATCAGAAACAATCCACATCAAGTCAAACTGACAATCCTACAACAACAAAACTGCTGGAGGACAGGAAGGACTTGTGAGTGTTGCTCTTGTTACTCAAAGGCAAGGCTTACCACATCTCACTGGCCCCAGTTAAGCTGGCAGTAACTTAAGGGGAAACCAAGTCCAACTGCAATGGGATTTCCCACTCTCTCCACTAACACTACTCCTGCCCTCTCAGAAGTTGTAGACACCACAGGACTAGGACTTTGTTTACACCATGTGCACCACATTATGAATGCAGGCAACTTTAAACAGCAGCATCTGTTTCCATGGCAATGGGACTGCATCAGCAATCTACTGGGTTTAGTTTAGGCCATCTCCACTCAGGCTTCAGTGCTGCACAGAAATCATTACTGTTAACAGCAAGCCAAGTGATGTCACCAGTAACCATGGTGCCCACAGCTGAGGTTTCCATGTGCCCTTTGAGCTCTAACATGCATCCTTCACACATGGAAATTGTTTTAATTCAATTAGTGCTGTTAAAAAAAAAATTATAATACATGAAGGGTCAGTGTCAATACTTAAATAAGTAAAGGAAGGTTAGTTTGAGTCAACAAGATAATGATCAGAACATGAGACTTTAGAAAGGCACTTTGACTCCAAGCCTCACTGCACTGTACACACAGGAATGACCTGAAACCTTGGAGAAAGGGGAAAGAAATCTGTTCCTCATCAATGGCTTGATTAATAAAGGCAAAGAGCAGCAGTTTTAAACATCCTCCTCCTTCTAGGTTTGACTAATGGCTGGGCCATCTGATCACCTCCCTGCCAGCAGCAGGGATATTGTGGGAAGACCCTCAAGTTTACCAAGCAAGAGCTGGGACTATCACCTAGGAATTGCTGGCCTTTTGCCCCATGCTTGAGTCACTGGGTGATGCTGCCTCCAAGGAGATATTAAACACAAGGAGAAAGAAGACCCACGAAGGGTCTTCCTGGCAGAGAGAAGCACATTTAGATCTGCTTTCTGAGAGGAAGTACATTAGTGTCCAGGAGACCCTGCATCTGCTCCTGACACCCCTTCACTCTCTGTGAGCTGTTGGAGGTGGGTCTCATAGCCCTTTGTACGGCACCCAGGCTGCAAGAACCTCCTCCCTCTGCCTTTCCAGCCCCAAATCCTGCAATACTTCCAGTCAGCAGAAGCAGAGTCAAGATGAGTATTCCAAAGGCCCTGAGGAAAGGACCATTCCCACCCAAGCAGGTGCAGGTTGCCTGTGCTGCATCTGCAGCACCATCATTAGATAGTAGACATCGATTAGATGTTAGGAAGAATGTCGTCACTGAGGTCAGGCACTGGAAGGGGCTGCCCAGGTTGGTGGTGGAGTCACCATCCCTGGAGGGGTTCAAAAAAATCAGTAGATGTGGCACTTAAGGCTATGGTCTAGTGGTTAGGGAAATGTGATGAGGAAGGTTGGATTTGATGATCCTGGAGGTCCTTTCCAACCATGGTGATTCTATGATTCTATCACTCTTGGCTGCTTTTCTTGTAACGTAAAATACCTTCCTAAAAAAAGCCCTAAAAGTTAAAAGGCAGGACAGGTTGTGAGCAGCAGACTCTTGCAAGACAGGAGAAATACACTCAGCATCAATTTGTACAAGTGTTGCATGCACTGCGTTACTTAGAATTGGGTCTAGATATTAATGAAGCTGTTTGTACAAAACCAGGATATTTTGGGGACAATCAATTGTGCAGGACTATAAATAATTCACAGCATTAAAAGCACCGTTCTCGTGGCCAACTCATTAATCATTTCTCCTTACAAAGACACCCAGTCACACTCCTACAGAGAGAGCCAGGACTGGAGGTGCCAGAGGCACATGAATTAGAAAACACTTTATTATGGAGATACCTCAAACTTGTTTACCCCACATGCTTCATCTTTCAGCTGTCTACTACTCAGTATTTTATCTTACCTCGAGTATTTCCTTCCCTGTATTTAAATGGATTTCTCACTGTATTAACTATTCTACAGACACTGTGTGAGAATTATTGTCCCTAGTTTGAAGGGAGGTAAAGCAAGTTGCCCATTATTATATTGTGAGTCAGAGATGAAATTTCAGCTCGGGGTGTTTTGCATCAATTCTTACCCTCTGACTACATCCCTTAGATTTTAGTGAATAATTCCACTGGCTTCCTAATAACAGACCGTATGCTAAAATACAGCAGGACTGGCTTAAAGAAATCCCCACAGTTTTCCTGATGCTTAACTCATTACTTGCCTTCAGAAATTTGACAAAGTGAGAACCTAATCTGGGTCACCAGTCAAGATTTCATGCACATATCAGAAATCTTCTTTCACAAGAATAAAAAAAAATAAAGGGGAAAGGATTTTTGACAGCCACAAGCTCAGTAGGATTATCAGTGCTGCATCCTGTATTAGAACCAGTATAAATCTAAAGTTTAAAATAATTTTTGTGTTTCAACCTTCTGTCAGCTTCACTCAGTTTTGGTAGAGAAAGAGCGTGTGTGAACTGTCAAGGTAGCACTGCCCACTACTCTAAAATCAATCTTTTTTTTTACCAGGTATGGAACAATAGCCAGTTTAAGAATGGTTCCAGGGTGATAACTACAGAACAAGAAAAAAAAGTCAATGCAGAAAAGATGTTTGTTATTTCTGTATGTTTTCCCAAAATGATAATCTGTAGGGATGTCACTGTCACCTGCACGAATCAGATCTCAAGTCTGGCAGCACTGAATGTACATGTCCCACCCTTGTTGTCAAAGCTAAGCAACTGCACGTGTCTTACTCTCCTCTTTCAGAAGGACCCAAGTCCTCACAATCACAAAGAAAAGGATATGAAAACCAGAGGAAGAAGAGAAAACATAAGACACAAGTTTTTACTGCTACAGCACAGAAACTGGTGGAAAAGCTTTAAACCAGGCTTTTGCTTTTAGACTTGTAATCTTCCAGGGTCTCTGGAGCTGTCAGCAGTGTTACCTGCTTTTAAAACTAAAGCATATATGTCTATCTGTCCAGATGCACGAGGCATCCACAAACAAAGCAAAAATAACCAGTCATCCAGCTCTTCAGTGTCCAGAGATGAAGGGTTAGTTTGTTTTCCCCCACTCAATCAATCTTTCACCATCTGCTGAGCCTGCTGGCAATTGCCAAGTGCAGCTTGTAGTTTAAGGGACATGACTTTTGCACCCAGATATCAGGACATGACCTCAAGAATTACCACCACCGAGCATGTTTTTTAAGTCTATTCTCAAAGGTGCTACCTGAGAGCTACACACAAAGGAGAAAATGGGACCGTGCAGGGGTCTGGAGACTGAGATGATGGACAAATGATGATTCTTTGGAAAAAGAGGGAAGCAATTCAGGGTGCTCCAGCAGTAGTCACAACAGGAGAGTATAGCACACTGCAGATGCTTGGAAACACACTCTGATTTTTCAGGGAAGGGAATAAATGCAAAGCCCTGTGGGACTGCAGAAGAGAAGCTGGTGTTAAAAGATGAGAAGAGCTCTCACTTCCCAAAATCCTGCCCGAGTTCAGTTTTGGGTTACTTTGTTTAACAGATTGCCTCAAACAGGGGCCAGAGCCCTTCCCCCGACATGGACCCTCAAGTGCTGAATGACAAACTATGAATGTTATCAACTTATAAGGATGACGCAGCATCTTAAAATGAGTCTCATCCTCAAAAGGCAATCACTAGGTCCAGAAGAATATTTATAAAGCACACTATCTTTGGAAGAAGGTCACAAATATTCAGAGAAAACTGCATGGAGAAAATGAGGACAGGACTTATTTACAGCAGAGAAAGGAAGCCATGCACACCAATATAAAAATAAGATTTAATAACAAGAGGAATTCTCACCTCTTATGTAAGGGTCAGAAAGGCGACAGTCTCTCACAGTCTCCTGGCATATGGAACCACCGTAATGAATGGTATTAAGATGATAAATGGACTGACCTTTGGCAAATAAGGGCTGATCTTTTTTGACAAACACATTCAGATCTTGGAATACAAGCTTTTATGAGATGGAGACTTAACATTAAAGTCTGTGCTGTTTCTGGGGCGTGGGGGAGGCGTACAGGAAGGTAAGCTCCCTAAACACACAGAAAAAAGGAAGCAAGTGTTACAGGACAGGAGAGCTGTTGAGACACAAACATGCAGGAGACTTAGAAGAGGAATAATTAAGAGGACCTTTAATGAGATCTAGCCAACATACACTACAGAACAGTTCTATTCTTTGTGCCTGACAGGCTTCAAAGTCCTCGCAGAGAGAAATATTGCACATGCCTTTGTGATGTGATGTGATGTGCAGAGTTGGAGAAGACATCCAGGATGGAGTCCACAGTTCAGCATTTCTGCAGGAAGAAAGAAATCCCTACAGATGCTTAGAGCTGTCCCCTCCACAAACAGTCTGTGCTTCATGAACTCACTTCATTGCTCATCTCTAGTTGCTTTCTGCTTATGCTGGGATAGGAGCCTGCAATTTCCCCAGATTAAACTGCAGCTCTCCCAGTCATATGGGCAACTCTCAAGGCAGAATTTATTTAGAGATCTCTCACCCTTGAAAGCAGAGCAGACTTAAATGTGTGTAGAGATTTTTGGAAGAAGTTACACTGCAAAACTATTGTCTAGAAAAGAGGAAGGCAGAATTTATTTAGAGATCTCTCATCCTTGAAAGCAGAGCAGACTTTTAAATGTGTGTAGAGATTTTTGGAAAAAGTTACACCGCAAAACTATTGTCTAGGAAAGAGTTACAAAGAATGATTTCACTTGACACACCAGGATAAAACCAGGTCACACTAGGAAGGAAGGTCATGGGTTTGGAGCTCAGATACAAAAATTAGTATGTTCTAATTTGGATAGCAAAAGAGACAAAAACTCAGCAATGATGCAAAACGTGCCTATGGAAATGTGCAAATGTGCCCATGGAATAACTATGACTTAACTCCTCTGCATCAAAAGCAGCAAGGGCTCCCAACCTGAAGACACTGACAACACTGTGAGAGGTTTCCCAGGAGAATAAGGACATTGATAACCTAAATTTAATAGAGGAAAAACAATTCAGTTGAGATCTGCTAGACTTCAAGCAAGTCAAGGGTACATTAAGCCCTTTGCTGTAATGTAAAATTAACTTATTTATGGAAGAATTTAAGTGCTACTTAAAGTACTGAAACCATTTTCTCTGTGGATATTTCGGAAGCTAGCAGAAAGCAGCATTTAAGAGACTTGCTGTTCCCCTTCCCCCACCATCAAATTTAAAACCAAAAAATTAATTCAAAAGCAAAGCAGCAGGCTGCTCACCTCAGTTTTCACAGCTTTATGCACCAGCCTGGAGAACATTCCATACAAGAGGAATTGCAGAGCAACACGGGCACGCACACAATGATTTATTGCATGTCTTGCCTGCCTAGTGGCGCAGAGAACCAACAGAGATGCTGGATTATATACTGCACAATTTTAGTTCTCCCATCCAGTAAACACAGTAAATATGGGTACAGCCTGTCCCAGTTTAATGGCATGATCCTTCGCCACTTGGGTGTGCTGCTGTTTGCAACAAATGTGGTGGAAAGATTTGTTAAGACTTCGAAAGAGGAGGAACTGTTCTCTCATGAAAGGAGATGAAAGCACCTTCTGCTGTAAAGCAAAAACCTCCATGAAAACATCTTTGAAAAGTGACCACAGGACTACAGCTGGACTCTGAACATCCCTGCCCACATGGCTTTGAGGCACTGCTTCCACAGAAAGGGTTCCCAGAGCAACTGCAAGGGCCAGGTGCTTCATCCTTCAGTGAGAAGGTCCTTCTGAAAAACTTCTATTGGAGGATGCTGAAAACGAAGAGCAATCAAATAACGTTCCTAGAAGAGCAACTTTACACCAACTGGTCTGGAGTTTAATGGGGATCTTCACTCATGAGATTGAAGTTAAATGCATGGACAAATTCAGGCACATGCTTACAGCTCTCTAAAACCCTTAAGGAACAATTACAACAGCTCTGTTTTACACTTTTGGGAAACTGCTTCTTACAGGACCATGTTGACTAGTGTCTCCAGCAGTAATGGCACCAGACAACAAATGTCTTTGAATTGAACCTTTTGCTTTTAAGAATTTCTTCGCTCCCCAGGAACAACTTCAAACCATTCTGTTCTACATTTCAGCCAAAGATTTCTAAGAAATACCTCTCCATTGCTGTTTTATACAGATATCTCAGTTTGTTCCCCTAAGGGTCTTCAACATACGGAACTTGCTTCTCCTGTGGCCTCCTTACACGTTTCAGAAGAGAAATAAAAAGACAGATATGAAGCACTTTCTTTCTCATTCTCTGCAAAGAAGGGAAGTCATGCTCCCCACTGCTCTCCCCCCAGTGCCTGTCTCAAAGACAAAACCTCCACTTTTAAACCAAACTGAAGAAAATGCACTTTTGATATCTTGGCCCAGGAACAGCTCCCACTGAAGTCTGCAAGAACCTTTCCAATTTCAGGAAGAGCTGAAGCAGATCACTACCAAATACTAAAAATATAAATTCCACATTCTATCTCAAGTGGGTGTTCTGGTTTTCTTTTTTTTTTTTTTTTTTTTCCCAAATTTAAGCTGAGATTAGTATTTTCTATGAAAAGCACAGCTAACTTTTTCCTCTTCTACTACTTCTACCTGTAGCACAGTAAAGTCACTGGTTTGGCATGCAATAGTCTAGCCCACCTGGATCTTGGGCTACTTGCAGCACTTCAAGCTTACCCTGGGGTAAGTGGAAGGAGATCAGAGACCTGACATGACACCACCTAGTGCACCTGATCTAAGAAGAAATCTTACTTTCCTGCATATCAACACCCTAGAAAACTAGAGCAGGTATGAAGCAGGGCTGGGGGGCAATTTGGAGAGGTATTTTCTTGAGTAGTTTCCTGGGCCAGCAAACTTTCCCTTGCATGAAACCCTGCTGGATTATCATGTCCTTTGAAGTTAAGATATGGACAAAATCACTGCCAAGTGAACGAAGTGGAATCCACTGTTCTGCATTTATGAAAAGATATAAAGATTATACATTTGTGTCAAAAAATGGAATTTTACTGTTAATACTAGAAAACACACACTGTACCTGTTTTAACAGTCAAGTCTAAGTGCATGAGTCCTTAAAGGAACAAACTTGGATAACTGGAGAGAAAATGGGAGAGTTGTGGTTTTGCTTTGGTTTTGGGTTTTTTCCTCAATTCATATGAGGTTTTACACCAAAGCAGATTTTTCTATCATCACTAAATCCTGCTCCAGAAAGCAGAGTTCTACTGCAAACTCAATATCAGATGCATGTTTTGCTGGATGAGCAAAATTAAATTTTATTTAAAGCGTGGGACAATGAAATAACACTTTAGATTCATTTCCTTTTAAAAATGCTCCTGGTTGGCTTTCAAACACTGGGAGAATATTGGCACAGAGGATTTGAATTACAAAACCCCAACATTTTAATTAACTGCTTTATTGAAGACGGGGAATTCAAGAAAAATTCCCATCAGTATTCAGAAGTCTGTTTAAAATAATCTAAGTTTTATGCCTAAACTGATTAGCATCTGTTTCATAGTGGTACATTAGCAAAAAAATATTACATGTAGATTATTTTCCCCCCTAAATTCAAAGTTTGCCTTTAGATTACCTTCTCAAATTTATACTAGACTGTTTCTTTCAACAGAACAGTGTGAGCCTTTGGTTTGCAGCTAGAACTGGCATGACCAGTAACCACAGCTCAACTGGGAAAAGGTGACTTAAGCCCTACAGCTTGATCACTTCCAAGGAGGAACCCACTTTCCATAGCAGCAGCCTACCCATGAGCTGTTGTTTCCTCAGGAAGGTCAAACAGAGCTTCTCTAATTTAAGGGCAAGAGGAAGCAAGTCATAGACTGAAGTCTGTATTACTTTTTACCCCCCCAGCTCCTTTTTAAGCACGCAGCAAACCTCAAATTTAACACATTTAACAGCAGCAATACTCCATCCACTCTTCCAGATGAAGCCCCACGTTAAGCTGCACTCGGGCAGCAGGGCTGGAACGTCACTGACCTGTATCATGTACAGCTGGGCAATGCGATATTCTTCCACGCTCATCGGCAGAGGAATCCGATATTCCTTTATAAGCATTTTGAATACAAAAATCTTTTGTCCACTCAGAAACACAATCCAGAAGCTTCTAGTAAAGGCTCCTTAAAAAATGGCCAGCAAATGCATTGAAGATCCCTAAAACAGAGTGAAAGAAAAAAGAGAGGAGCAGTTATTTTCCATTCTTCTTGCAGCACATCCTATTAGAAAAAAAAAAACCAACAGGCAAACACTAATTTTTGTACTAGCTATAAGCTTAATAGCAGAGAGAAGAATCCCTGGAGTGCTACCAGACCCTTGGCATCAAAATGAACAGAATCTTTCAGAAGAATTTTTATTTGCTTCAGGGGATACCATCAAAGCTATTACCCTGCTGACCCTTGCCTCCGTATCAATCAGACTCTCATATGCAATAGCATCTTCATGGGAGCGGCGTGACAAAAGCTCAGAATGAACAGGCAGACCTGCTGCTGCCAGGCAGTAAAGCACCTCTCCAGTGTCAGCAACACACCACAGATGCATCCACTCCAAGGTATCAGGTTTTATCCTCTTACATTCATGCAGCATCAAGGAAAGGCAATAATTAGACTTCCTTGGTCCTCGGTAACACCACGATGAAGAAAGTCTTCTGGATTCTAGCAATGAAGATGGCAGAAATGTACTTTTCTTCCCTGATTTATTCTGAATAGTCTTGGTAGGATCCCTTCTCTTTCACTTTGGAAGTAGTCTACAGGCAAAACCCTCCTGCCACTGATGTCAATCCCAGACTCATTTTTACACTCCCATCGCATAAGAGCGGCCAAAGATCAAACTGCAACATAAAAAAAAATCCCATTACACCCCCACCTTGAGGCAATTTTAGAATTATTGCTGAAGAATACGGCGAATACAGCATTTAGTACACCAAGGTTTAAAACAGGAGCTTTTCAAATATTCTTAAGACTCCCTGTGGGCTGTGGATAAAGGCAATAAAGTCATGTAACAAAGCAAGGGGAAAGATGACTGGTGAGGAAGAGAGGACACAAGAAGACGAGCTGTCTCAGCAGGAGCTGATGACCACTCTCCTAGCACACAGAATACTTGCTTGGTTTCTTCTTGTCACCAAAATCCACCTTTCTACTGTGCCTGATTATTGGAAGTGTTCAGGTATAGCTGCTGGACTGAAAACAGCTCCAAACCCTATGCTGGGGGAAAAAACCAAACACACATCCAAAAAAAAAAAAAAAAAACAGAAAAAAAACCAACTTATCTAGTGGTCTGGGAACCAGGAAACCACACTGCTATCAACAGCCTTCAGCGCTACTCAGTGTTTGCACAGCACTTCACCAACCTTTTACAGGGTTTAGAGAGATTAAAACACATGCCCATGGTCACAGAGCAACCAGGGGCAAAATTCAGTATTTACGACCCAGGTCTACTGACTTCTCATCTGTGCAGCACTCAGAGGGTACCACAACATCTCCACCTCACAGCAGAGCTGCCCCACGGCCAAGTTTTCAGAGGGGCACTGCTCACAGATGCCAGCTGAGGGCTGGCCTGGCCCAGGCACACAGTCCCTGTGCCGTGGTGCTGGTGCCTTCCTCTCATTGCCACGTTTCTAATTTGGCAGTAAAGCAAATCCACCCTGGACTGACTCTCCTGGAACAGCTACCCGCCTGGTGCTGCATCATCAAAACCATCTATTTTCAAATTCAAGTCTCTGTTGCATTTTCCTGCTGTCAGAGCAAACTATGTGTGTGGAAGGGGGTGAAGAATAAAAGAAAAATAAATAAATTTTTGCCATAGTCAGCCCTGTAAAGAATAATTTTGGGAAGACTGCATTTCCCAACGCTGCACAGGAGTGTGTGCATCCACACACACATGCAGGATCTCCTCCATCAAACTCATCCTCCACAAGAGTGGAGATATGCTCATTAGGTGGTTTTCAATTAGTGCCATGGCAAAGAACAACAGTAACCACCAGTGGATGGATCTCAAGCACTGGCCCCAGATCTGCATTGATACAATGCTGGGATCCGAACTCTTGGAACTAATGGCAGTGCCAGACTCAGCTACATGTGCTGAGCAGTTCGTTATGCTTTAGAGATCTTTGAAAATTAGATTTAAAAGCTCCTCCTCCTCCTTCCCCAAATGCTCTGAAAGCGATTCAGTTCCCACCATACGGACATCAGTCACATCTGCCTTTGCTGCTTGCTCAAAACAGGATATTTCTATCGATTGGAAGAGATTAATAAAACAAAAAATAGAATCTTAAAAGCCATAAAATGGCAGGAAACCAGTACCGAGATGGAAAAAATGTGTTTATAATGAAGTGCCAGGCAGGTTATAATTCAGACAGCCAAGGCACAAGAAGGTTGATTTCATTACAGAGTAAAATCCCAACCAGTTCAGCCCCAAGCAGGAGCATCAGCCGCCACCAGCAGCGGCCTCAAAGCGCCTGGCGTGCAAAAGGTGCCTGGCCACAGCTGTGGCTCCTGGTCCAGTTCCTGCTTGGCTGTTACCAGAGCTGAGGTTTTGCTGTAAAGCTACACCTCAGGTTTCTCCTTCCTCCTGTGGTCAATGTTTAAAAGCAGTGGTTTGGATTGGGCTGCAGGTCTCCCAGTGGCAGCAGGTCCTGACAATGTCCCCATTGGAAAGGCGACACTCCCAAAAACTCCAGCTACTGCAGCCAGTCCCCAGAAGCTGGGGAGCACACAACCCTGGAAACACACTGGGCAATAGCAAGGACCAAACTGCAACCTCAAACTGAGGAGGCCAGCAGGAAAAGGCACCTGGGATCACCCTGAAGAAGGCACAAAGAGAACAAATCTGACTTGCCTTTATTTTTTTCAAGCTAGACTGGTTAAAAAGAAAAAAAAATAAATATCAAGACAAGTTTACAGCTGGGGCAGCCTTTGAGCTGAAATAACCTGCTCTAACCCTTATAAAAGCAGTGGAGCTCAGGTAGCAAACAGAGAAATATGGGTCTTCACCAGACTCAGATCTTGAGGAACACCACACCAGCAGGGAGAGAGGTGACAAAATTGAGCTTTCAGAAAACTCACTGAGGACAGTGGCCTCCTTCCAAAGTCCTGGGACTTGACAGAAAATCAAAGCTCAGGAAGACTGCTTACTGTATTGTTCAAACAAAACAGGGCTGTTTGGCTGCTACGGAGAGAAGAGAAAACCCTTCTGGAAGCAAGGGAGCCACGACACAGCTTTGGAAAACGGGTGTCAAAACACCAGCTGCGAGCCTGGCACCTACCCGCACCCAGCCCCTCGCCCCGGGCTGCCCGAGGTGTCGGAGCGGGGACGCTGGGCGTGCTGGAACCAGCAAGCAGCCAGCCTGTGGGCTCTCTGTGGGCTCACCAAGCCCCCACTGCTGCACAGGCGGGAGCAGGGGCAGCCCAAGGCTGTTTGCAAAGCTCAGCTTGCAGCCGGCTTCTCCCAGCGAGAGGAAAACAGCGGTGACGCAGGACGGCTCCAGACTCGCTGCTGTTTCTGCCACAGCCAAGTGGCACATTTGTACAGGCCCTTATTCAATTTATACGTGGAGCTGGAGTAACTGTGAAGGCCAGGCGCATAATTTTATACCTCAATTATTTTAAAATCAGGTTCTCAAAGCATCATAATTACGCTCCAGAGTCAATATCCTGCTGCGATGAGTCAGGTCCACTTCTGAGCTGTTGCTTCAGGCTGCCTGAAGGCTAATGTTGCATTTACTTCTGATTTTAATGGTTTCTATTGCAACAATAAACTTTTTTAAGAAAATGCCCTTTTTTTAAAGCGGGGAGGACCATCTGGATCTGCAGAGGCTGAACAGATTAAAAGACCCAGCCAAATCTCTTCATTTAGACCATGAACTTGATGTTTGGGGTTGTCACTTCGGGAGCACCAGGGTCAGCCTCCCTGCTACTAAATGAGGTAGCAGAGGACTGATGACAGCTGATAGCTTATAATTAAAGAGTTAGTGTGTGAAGGATGTTTAAACTATACTACTGGAATCCTGGAGGGCAAGCCCCAGTCAGGCTTCACAGGCTGGCCCTGAGGGGTATGAAAAGTGAGTATTACAGCAAAAATCCTGGCTCCTTGACATGTTGGTTGGGTCCAGCGCAGGAGAACCAAATACAGTGCTGGGTTCAGGCTACGAAAGGGCTGCTATCACCCTGCTCCCAGCTGTGCTGTTACACCTCTCTTAAATGTCACCTCAACAACTCATTTTTGACCAGCTCATGCTTTCCAAGTCCAGGCTGCAGAGCAAAGCTTTTTAGGGTTGGAACAAGCTACGCCACAGCAGCAACAACCCACTCCATGACACAGTTCCTATTTTCTGTTTTCAACAAGGAAGAAAAAGCCCTAGATGCAGGGAGCACCTGTAACAACCTTTTTCTAGCTTCATGCAGGAGGTTCATTTTACACTATTATAAAAGTTAAAACACTTGTCCAAGGAAGGAAAAACCCACCATGGAGGGGTGTACAGCAGCCAGTAGCAGAGGCAGGACCAGCCCTGGGTCTCAGATTCCTGTCAACCACTGCCTGTTCAGTGCTGTGCTGCCTTCTGAAGCTGAGAAAAATCTCCCCTATGAAAACATCACGCTCACGAGCCACAGATCAATACTCTTGACTCAGCTATTAAACCATTTTCTTGCAATATTTTTACATAACTGTGAAAAGAAAGATAGCTAACAGAAATAACTGTAATAAAACCAAGCCAAACACATAAGGGCGAAAGGATGAGCAAAGGCATTACATGGAGACCTCATCTACTTCCATGAAGACTTCCTTTAGGCTCTCTACATCTCTATCCCTCAAGAAGATGCCTACTTGAAGAAAGCATTATCAAAGGGATGTCAGTATGGGTCCCAAGTGTATGAAACACGTGGACTTTGGGAAGCAAGACCTGGCTCAGCAGCCTGACCACCTTCCCTCTCCTACAGAGTTCCCTACAGGAGGGCACAGGGCCCTCCCACAACTGGAAGCACTGCATATATATTGCTCTTGGATTTATTTATGCCTTTAGAAGCAGCAGCACAAAGGTGAAATAGATTCCTAGGACCTAAGTCAGCATTTTTTAAAGGCAGCCTCAACATTCGCACCTTGATTAATGCAGCACTCTCCTTCCTGGCCCCAAAGCAGTCTTGCTCAGCTTTATCCATCCAGAGTATCACTGCTACAGAGACCATCCCCTCTATCTGTCACTGTAATCCCATTTGTCCAGTGTGCCTACCTCTCAGGAGAAGAGGCACCAGCAACTACAGAGCATCATTACCAAACCCTCTTCAACCCTTGCTTGCCAGCCTTGCCCACCTGAACCTTGGCAAGGGCCGCAGCACACGCAGCCTGTGATCCATCACATGGACCAGTGCAACCTCATAATTGTTCTGCCCTGGCCTGCTGGTGTCTCATCAGGAGGCACCGTGGGACAGAGGAACTTTGTGTCTGGTATTGCACAATGCTCAGTGCAATACCAGCTGGAACACAACTGTCTTCTCCAATCACATGGACATAAAGGTCACCACTACGTAAAGGTCAAGAGCAAAATAACAGCTTTCCAAACAGATGAATATTGAGCACTTGCATTTTACCATTCCCTTCTTTCTTCTCCTAACTACACAGAAGTGATCTCTTCAGTGAGACTGTTTCAAGCAACGTTCACACTGAAAGGTTCAAGAACCCAAACATTTCTATTGAGTGACTTTGTGGCTACCATGGTTTGTTGTAACACTCAACGCTACCCTGAAAACTCTCACGCACCCACGCACGTGTGACAAACTGAAGGGACAGACTGAGCTTTTTAAAATCAGCAGCTTTCAGTTTTTGTAGCATGGGCTGTACCTGCTGGCTGACAGCTAAGCAGATTTAAGAACTTGTTAGGCTTTGGAGGGGGGAAAAAAAAAGTAATCAAAAGTTAAAGCTCCTTAAAAATGCACAGTTCACACCCTTAGCTACTGTGTCAGTAAGTAATGTTCTTCGTAATCCTACATCTTAATCCTACATCTAATCTGCTACATCGCTTTCAAATAGAAATTTTCATGCAGATGCTTACACATCCATGTTTCAGGGCTGAGCTTAGGTCACATCTGAGAGGGAATCTGCAGCTAATGAACACTTGCTCACATTGCAAAACCGCAGCACGGCGTTCCCAGAGCCGGAGCAGCCGCCTCCGCCGGGTCTGGCCACAGCTCCCACCCAGCCAGAAGAGGAAGGGGAAGAAAAGGAAGAGGAAAAGGCACATGTGTGGAAGTCAGTCTTCCTCAGGTGTACACCTCAGGGGAAACTCAAGAGCTATCTCCAAAGCACAGAGCACTGCAATGGGCTGAGGATGCAACACTGCTTGATTAGACAAACACAGAGCGAACAAGTCGCATTTACAGTACTTCATCTTTTTTCCATTATTAGATACACTTTGACGTCACTTATAGAATTTAAGAGCTCATTGTAAAGCAGACATTTATTACAACAGAAGGATGGAATCAGTCCAAATGCAATATAGCTACACTAGAGCTATTAAATCTTGTTATAGTTCACTGGGCAGCCAAATACTAGCTTGCAGCAACAAGAGGAAAAAGGGGGGGCAGAAGGGGAAAATAAAAAGTAACACCACACCAAAGCATGTGCAGCCCCCCCCACCTTTTCTTCTTACATATTCCAGGATATTCTACTGTTTCTTTGTATTTTCCACTCCTGCTGCTCCTTTAACATCTGGGGAGAAGACAACTTCACTCCCTTCCTCCCTCCTTGTAAGTGATGCTGTGGTGCAAAGCAAGCCAGCCCTCTGCTCACATGCTGACTTCAAGGGGATGAGGTGAAGTCCATCAGCTGAACTTTGGTTGGCAAATTAACATTTCAAGTCCTGCCATGCCTGGAGGTTATGCTATAATGAACTAATAAAGAGCCATTGAAAGGACTAATATGCACACTGAAGTCACAGATGAGTTCAGAGGGAAAGACAAACCAGCCTCTAATCCTTTTGCTGATGCTGAGGATAAAGCTGAATATTAAAAAGAACACATCTGAAATTAAAGGTTAAAAGTTTCCAAGTAGTCTGCAGGAACAGAGCAGCCAAAAAGCCCAGTCTTGTGGCCTCACTGCAGGGCCAGACACCTCTGTCCAGCTGAGCTAAAGGAACTGGGCAGCCCCTGCTTTTAATGGGTTGCTCTGAGCCCAACATGACGTGCTGAAAGCAGGCAGACATTACACACAAACACATATAGATGTGTAATATATAGCTCATATATGGACTCAGATACATACACACAGGGAAACAAAAATGAGAGCAGCATTGGCAATGTGGTAAATGCAGAGTGTTGGCTGAAAACAGGCTGAAAAGAGACTGAGTAGTCTAGGGTGAAGAAAAATCTATGCAATGCTGCTGGCACACAGCAATGGACAGTAATTTTCCATTTGTTTGTGGCACATCCATTAGCTGAAGGCCACTGTCACACAGAAGCCTGCACGCTCAGTGGGCAGCAGTGGCAAGGAGATTTGACCCTGGCCAAGCTTAAAAACCCAAAACAAACATCTAATTTGCAAGGTGGCTTCCCTGGGAGGCTACTGCATTCACATTTCACATCTCTGGGTGCTACAGTCTCTCTTCCTGATGGAGTTCAGGAGGAGAGTGAGCAGAAATAAGCTTGGTGCAGTCCCCACTGGTTGGTCAAGGCTTCACTTGTACCAAGTAGTAAAAAGCAAACAACAAATCCAATTGTGCTCTTAGTGTTCTGTGGAACAGTTCTTTTATCTAGCTTGTAACAAACAGGCTGGCAGCAGCGAGGCATGGGAGAAAGGAAACCAGAGGCAAGAGAAGACATCACTTACCTACCTCAAGACAGCATCCCCACCATCCCTTTTTGCACTCTCTGTTAGCTGCTGCACTGCAAATTACAGCTTTTTATTACAGCAACAAGGGCAGGAAGTCATGAAACCTCCAACTTTTTAATCTTACCAGTCACTAAGCATGAAAATTAGAAATTGAGGGTAAGAAATTCCGAGAGCAGTGAGGGTGAGGAGCAAGAGCTCTGCAAACTGCTGGTGACCAGCTCACCCAGAGGGCCCTCAGGCACCCAGCTGAGCACAAACCCAGCCCAGACCTACCATGCTCAGACTTGCCTTGCAGACAAATGGCCTTACAGCTAAAAACTGCTCAGGAAACAGAACTATTTATCTTTTTTAAAAGAGAAATCTAGGAATGGAGAAAGGCTATTCAAGCTGCAGAAACAAAGAATCATTGAATCTCCAGATCATTACAGACATAAAAGGCCTTTGCTCTCTAACCTCAGTTATCCTCACTAGGTTCAAGCCCCCCTCCTTCTTGTGCTAATCTCAGGAGAGGCAGCAAATGGTTTATTAACTATTTTCTTCAGCAATTCCTCTTTTCCATATTCAAAGAGGTAAGTGATGCTTCTCTCACCCTTCTTCTTCATCCCTTCACCCACCAATCCACACCTCTAAGAGTGGTGTGAGCCACAGCAGTTCTAAAGAACATGAAGGATGACTTCATGTCTTCCCTATGACTCTTGTTCATATAACTCTGTGCAATATTTGCTGACAGTGTAAGGCAGTTGATGGCCACTCAATGCAAAACCCATTGCAGCCTTATCTCACCTCCTCCAGAATGGCAACCACACTACTCATTCCCAATTTCATAGCTTACTCATGAGCCTTTGCACTCATCTTTTCCAAATTACAGCCCATTTCAGACTGTTTCTCAAGGTAATTTTGAATTTTTATCTCCAAATACTTGCAGATCCACTAAACCTGTTTTTAAGACACAAAAGTAATATCTGGGGATTTGAGTGTACACTGGACAAAGTCTGGATTGCCCCCTCTGTAACTCCCTATTTAACAGCTACTCCACTTTTTCAGTAATTACAGTCTAGATAGAAACAGCATTTTATTACCTCGTTTATGCAAATATCATGTGGAAAAGGGAATGAACTTTCATAGCTGGTTTTACAAGACTATTTCACGAAGGGAAAAGCTGTATGATTGCAAAGCCAGTGTTACAGCACCATAAGAATGGTTTCATTAGGCTGAGATTTGCCTTGCCTGAAGGCAAAACAGGGATGAAGAAAATAAGTCCTATTCCATCAGAGGAAACTTATAATGACACCTAAAATTCTAGCATGGGAAGGAAGACAAACACAGCAGTGAAGGCTGATGAATAACGCTGCAACTGAGATTGAAAGTAAGAGGCCATTTTCCACAAGAGCAGTAAATGTTTAATATCTCTGTTACGTCTTTCATCCATAACACCAACAGATTAACAAGGTTTCTGTGGCTGCGTAATTTCTTTGGAGTTTTGATCTTGGAAATAATTATACTAAATATTTCATAAGTGCCTTTGAAAGTTTGGGAGGGATTTTAATAAAGAAAAAAGAATTGCCAGCCGCTCTCGGATTGCAGCAGGATAATGAAAGTGCACAGATAATCAATAACCATTTTGAGTTCATTATTCAGCACATTTTGGGCTGGTGTTATTTCTTGCCCTCTACTATTTCACATACAGAGTGATGTAGCATTTTTAAACCATCAGATCTTACAGCTTTTGCAAATCATCCTTAATGCTAACCACAACAGAGAACCCCCAGCCTCTAATAACACCTACATAATTTATAGCTTTCCAGAGTGTTTTCAGCTCTGCAGATTGCAAGCTGAGGCAGAGGAGACTAAACTCATCTACATGCCAGATCAGTAGAGTTTCTTCTTCAGTTTGGGTAACAAATCTCTGGGTAATTTCTGTTGCTTATCCTTCAGCTTTTTAGGAGTCTAAAGAAGGGTAAAATTTCTGGTTTAAGTCACTGCAACAGTCCCCAGCTCAAGGGTTCTGGGATGGGTAACTCCAGGCTCCTGCATGGGGAGCTGCTGTGAGGCTGGGGCTGCTGATGGGGCCAGACCCTTCACTTTGCCCCAGACCCAGCTGCTGCACTGAGGCTACAGCTGCACTGCCATAAAACTCAGGATCTTTGAGGGTTTGTCCAGGACCTGAGGCAACGTATTCCAGGAAGAAGAAATGACATTGTGTGGCTAGTGGTAGGGACTGCAGGGAGTCTGGTGGTTCTGACCAAGGACAGAAATATTTCCATGTGCTGCTGGAACCAGAGGAGACATCGTTTAGTCACATGGGGATGAAATCAGGAGCCTTCTGAAAGCTGGAGAAATTCCTCCCCAGAGAGAGCTAGCATCTGCCTCTGCCCTTCTGCTGGAGGATACACCTTTGCAAAACAACTGAGGCTCAAGTGGGTTTCAAGACCTAAAAGACAACAGCTTTTCCTAAGAACTACACAATATTGGTTCATCTGATTCTTAAGACCCAGGACTGGCCCAAGCAGCACAACCCCAATGTGAGAACAGTTATTTTTCCATTACACATTCCAGAGGGATATATATCCTGGCACCCTTCCCACAGAGTCTGTATAATGACAAAGACAGTTCTTGGTGGTAACTCTGCCTCCAACAGCACAGTGACTCATTGCTGGAGCACTGCTGGCTGCCAGCCTTTTCTTGCATTACTGCCCAAGGGATGACAAGCCCAGGACCAGCACCACCATCCTGGAGGCTTCTGTGATGGGTGAATATGAAAAGCTATAAAAGCAAGACACAGGGCTGAAGCTCCAGTTTTACTTCTCCACAGCAGGTTAAAGACCCCTCTGCAGCTGGGGAGTGCCTCCCATGCTTCTTCCAAACCAGGATGCAATGGCCAATTTAGGCAATGACAGACCTCAGGGATACTGCCAAGTGTTAATACACATCTCTAACTCCCACCTCCTCTAGGAAATCCCAACATCCTCCCCCCAAAAAAAAAGCCCAAACCAAGGGACAGACTATGATCACTTAAAATATAGCTGAAGCTGGAAACTGAATCCACAACTTGGGAAGGAAAAAGGCACATGGATGAATCCATCAGACTACATTCACCTTCCAAGAGCATAAGCAGAGGAAAAGCAGCTACCATGCAGAGACAATTATCTCTTTAAGAAAATCAAAACCTTACGATTGCTGAGTGGAGTTAAATTGGAATCTGCCCAAGACATTAGAATCCTCACTGTAAACCCCAAACTCCCATGAAATCTTCATTTATTGGTTTAGCTAGAAATTTAGAAAAAAAAACCCACACTATTTATTGAGGGTTTACTTCTTTCCTAAATAACCCTGTTTTGATGGCAAAGAAATGGACATGGACAGTCTGCTATACAGACACAATGCAGGAGGAAAATTGAACATGTATTTTAGTTAGATGCAGGCTGGAGAGACAAAATACACAAAAAGCAGGATGCCCTGCTATATGGTATTGGAAGGGAACACAAAAGTCAAATTGGATCTATAGCTTTGATGCAAGCAAACTCTAGAAATGAAGTTTGCAAATCATCCACAACATTAAAGTGCTTTTCAGCAAAAAGAAATTAAAAAAAATCAAAACAACAGCCAAAAAAAAACCCCACATATTTGGTTTCACCTTCTTGCTAATTTTTTTTTCCTCTTTTAATCACCTCTTCAAGTCCTTGTCTGTATGTACCATCACCTCCTCAACAGCCCCGACGCTCCTCTACTGCCACAGGCATCAATCTTCAGATTCCCCACAACACAGAGGAACCTTCCCAAAGCTCAAGGGCGAGGACACTTGGGGGAAAGTCAATCATAATGAAACACCCCGGTGCTGAGACAGAATGGGACTAGAGGAGCCTCATTACACTGCAGAGAGTGACTCTGGCACTCCCAGGAGGGAAGCCAGCTGCACCTTTGTATATTCAACTTCTGCACGAGCTTTTCTGAACACAAAGTACGGCGTGTTTCTACATAATACTTATAAGCCCTTCTCTAGATTAGGCTGGAGGCCAGCTGTAGAGTCTTGCATCTGTTTGGTTTTCTTGACATGCAATTCAATTACCATTTCCATCATTCTGTGGACATGTTGTGAAATAAGATGTGACATAACAGAGAAAGAAAATGGCACTGTGAAAGGAACGTGAGGACCTTTAGCCAGCCTGGACACCCTCAGTCAGAAACTCACAAGTCCCAGCAGCACAGGCTCTGAAAAAAAATAATAGTAAATGATGAATTTGCCAGAAGCCAAGGATAGGAGGAGTGCGTAAGGATACAAATGCAGGCATTGGCAAGAAAAGAGAAAACAACACTCTTTGACTGAGTCACCCAACCTGAGTAAGCACACGAGTTGCAGAGTGGCTGCTCCAGACCTAGGAGAGCAGTAGTGCCTGGCTGGCGCCCAGCTCAGCTCCTTGCAGCCATCTCCCAGCACTTGACAGATGCATTAAAGCTCTGTCCTGGCCCCAGGAGCTAGGGCAACGACCATTATCACTCATTTGTGGTGAAATTGAGGCACAGAGAGAAGAAGCATTTACAGCTCTAGGCCACATATTGTGGTTTCAGCCCAACAAAGCAAGCAGAGATCTTTCCCAAGGGTGGATTTCTCAAGTTCCTTGAGGACTCACATGGAACTCCATGTGTTTTATTCCTCAAATTAAATGAGATTTCAGCTGTCTTCTCCAATGACAAATTAAACTTCACAAGTCAATTGGGATGTCCTACAACAAAGTGCCATTCTGTACATATGGAACCAAAGAAAGCAATTCAATGAGGAGCAAGCAAAAGAAGGGGCGGGGGAGGAAGAAAGAAAGAAAAAAGTCTGTTTCCTGACCTCCACAGGACATTCAAACTTTTCACCTCTCTTCCCCACTAACTCAATATCCAAGTTTTATCTGGAGTGTCCTTTTTGAAATGTCCTTTACAAGAAAGTGTTCCAAAAGCAATTCCACAAAGGGTAATGGCACAAAAAAAATTTCCTTTTCACTAGATGCGCCACAGGACGGAAATCTTGTTCCAGCCTGACAACAGCTGAGGAAGCAAAGCACAGAGCACAAAGTGCCAAACCCTTGCAGTTCAGGTTTCAGGGAGAGCTCTGGAGGCCTTGACCGAGTGGTGCAGTTCCTGTCCTGGCTTTACAGTTCTCACTGGTCTGGCCAGTCGTTTCACAGCCCAAGAATTCCCCCTCCTTGCTGCTCCCGCTTTGGCTGTCGGCTCTCAGATAGCACGAGTGCTGCACGGCCCTTCCAGGAGCCACACACGCCCTTCATTAAAGGGCATTACAGCTGTATTTAGAGCTGACATAAATCTGCTTTGTAAACAGTGACCTGATTCAGGGTCTGGACTTTCTTACATGGCAACATGAAGAGCACACGTGTATGCTGGCCCCTAATGGACAGCACCAGAGCTGCCTGACCATGAGAGGAGATGCTGCTCACCCTCCTCGCCTCCTGCAAGCATGATGGCATCTAAAAGCCTCTAGAATTGGCAGGTGGAAAAAGTCAAAACCAAAAAAGGTGGAAGTCTTGGCCTATCCAGAAGGTGTAACAGTGTCTTGCAGGTAGAGGTGCCAAAGGGCTTGAACATTTCAACTTTGGCCACAACATAGCAAGAAGAAAAGGACAATGACTGTGATCCATAAGAATTACCCGTGTTCTACAGGTAATGCAAGTGTCTGAGGGACAGTTAGGTTTGGATTGTTTAGCCCAAAATTCAATGCAAATGCTGGCTCACAGTCAAATCAGAAATCAGTAGCTGAACTGAAAATATCCAAGTTCTCACTCCAGGCACCAGACCTTGTTTTCTCATCTTATTTCTTTTTTTTTTTTTTTCCTGCCAATTCAAAATTCTATGACAAAAAAAAGTCAACCCATTAGACTTTTCTTAAACTCTTCATATATGAAGTTAGCATTATCAACACAGCCCATATATTGCAGCTAGAGTACCCAAAAGAAGCAGTCATTACACAACCCAAATTTAATCCAAATCAGGTTGCTACAAAGACTTGTTTCTCAAAATGTTAATTAATTTTTAAAAGAACAGATTAAAGGGGGTTCTCAATTAACAGAATACTTTAAGGAGACAAGCTAGAGAGGATTGTCCATTTTATTAATACAGTAATTTAACAGCCATTCAACACCTAATAATTTCTCATTACAAGTCAGCCCTCCCCCTTTCCTAGCAGATTAGCCACCTGTCTGTCAGAGACAACACAGCTTTGTTAGCTTAGAAGTTCAGTTCCTGGTTTTCCACAGATTCACTTTTATTTTGCTTGCATCAGTAAGTTAAAATCCTGAATGACAGCAGAGTCCAGAAATCAGTAGCACAAATAGTACATTGGGCTTCCATGAGTTCTAGATGGTATTTTGATGGAGCATTCCCAGCCATGGCAGCTGCAACAGGACACAGTCAGCTGCTGAAGTGCCACGGTAGGAAACCCCTGGGTCTACCTATAGAGAGCTGCTCAAAAGCACAAGGCTTGTCCATGAGCTGTACTTTGTCTGGAAGAGCATCCAAATGATGCCTTTTCCCAAGACCTCCTCCACTCAAGGACTACCCAGCAGCACCTCCTGGAACTGAAAGGTGTCACTGAAAAGAGATCATACAGAAATTTCTACCTCATGTCTTATGAACAGACAGGAGACAGACTGGTAGAGAAAAGCTCCTGGAAGGGCACTCCAAAAAAAAAGGAAACAAGTAAAACCAGAAAATCTCTGTGACTCCAACAAGAACGACTGAGCTCTACCAAGTGGAGAGATGCCACACAGGAGCAGTAGGGCAGCAGCCCTGTGCTCAGTGTCTGACCTCACTGCCGAGACCTCAGCACAGGACTCTGTCCCAGGGATTTCACTGCAGGATCAGAGCTCTACCAAGTCCATATGAAAGATAACAGAAACTGAAAGAGGTTACAACTAAGGCTAATACCACCCAAAAGCTAAAGCAAACAAAAAGATTCCAGTCAAACAGCTTTATCTGCAAAGACTCTTCCAGCTGCTCTTAAGACCATGGCAGCCACAGGCACAGGCTTTAATTCAAAGTGACCCCTCTCCTCCAGCTCCTGCTGTGGCAATTTTAAGGGACAAATCCAGACATCAGAAGAAGTAGTTTAGGTTACATACAGCATTGGTTTCCAAGAGAATATTTATCATGTCATGCAAGACCAACGTTTTTTGGCAACTTGGCAGAAAACAGACAAGCTGCAAAGCTACCCTAAAAATACCAGTCATGGTAATTAGAAGAAAGAAAAGCAAAGCATAAGCAACAGCAGCACTAACAATCCACACTTTTAATGACACCCTGCTACCAATTTTTTTTCATTACATACACCACTTCTTACAGATTGTTTCAGTTGCTCAGGTACGTAAATTCATACATTTAAGTTTTATGTCATGCAATTAAGATATGAGCCAAGCTCATTCCAGACTGATGCCTCACAACTTCATCTGTGTGATTTGGGGTCCTCAACCCCCAAGCTGCTAGAGGCAGGGTTATGTCTCAGCCTAACATGCCATACCAAGCTCTGTTTCCAGGAATGCAACCCAAGGACCAGCAAGGCAGCTAGAAAGAAGGTGAATTGGATCATCATTACTTGGGAAGTGAAGAACTTTGGTTCTGAAGGCAGGTGGCCAGCTTGCCCAAACTGAGCTCCTCATCAGGGTGGCAGCTCATGTCAGAGAAGCTGGCCAATGCCTCTGACCTCTACTGCAGGCAATTCCTTGCAAAAACAAAGGTGAAGCAGGAAAAGGCAACTTGGGAAGGTGTGAGGTTAATGAAGGAAGAGGTCCTTTACCACTCTCCTTGTTGCTTCTCCTCTGCAGATGAGTGCTGCATACCACAGCCTGTCTGTCCTCCAAATGTCTTCCATCTACCATTACCTTTTGGTGCATTTATACAGAGAAAGGATCACAGAAACCACAAACACACAAACAAAACCCACCACAAAAGCAAACAAAAATCCCAAACAAAAACCAAACCAAAACAAACAAAAACCAACCCAACAACCAACACCCCAAAACATCAACAATTCTGTAAATCCATGGACCTTATCCTCTCTGCTCTCCCACTAAAATACAAGCTTTTGGAAGAACCAGCTACCTCTCCTTCCTCAGGACAGCATTATTCAGCTTCAGCATTTTTAATAGAGTCGATAAAGATCAAAACCACTCAAAAGCTAGTAAAAAGTTTAACAACTTAGCCCTAGGCTAGAAGTGGAGAGGTGAGAAGCTGGCTGATCAGCTGGACAGGAGTCACATGCAGGTGAGATGCCTTCTGGCCCCATGCTGGTGACAGTGGCTCTTCCCAAAGCAGGAGCCAGAACAAACCAGCTCCAGCTCCCACAACCAGTAACAGAGGGGCTTGCAGGAGTCAACAGTTGTGAAATACAACTTATTTTTGTCACTAAAATCAGCAAGGGTGACTCACAATAGGCTTGGGAAGCCTCGTTGATGAATGTCATTGTTCCACAGTCACTTTTCACCCTTAATTTTCAAAAATACTCTGAGTGACAATAATGACAATAGAGCATAATAGCCATAATTAGCTAATGGGAGAGAAAATTTCCAAGTTCCAAACTAACCAGAATTGCTGCTTCTAAAACTGCATCAGAAATGAGCGATGCAGTCAATCCCTGTTGATCACTGAGATTAGAAGACAAAAATCTAAGGAGATTGGCCATTTTCTTCTGCAAATTCAGCAACAAGATCCTGACAGGCTCCTCGAGAGAGAGAGAGAACAGGAGCAAGCACTGTCAGAGAGCCTGCTTCGAGGATGATTTACTGCTACATACATTAAAAACATCTCCCACTTACAAAATAGGTCTAACTGTATCAAACCCAAGCAAATCACTCCCTTCTCAAGTGCAGGTTGATGCATTTTTTCCCCAACAAAGCTGAAGAGGAAAAAAGGACAATGGCAATCTTTGAAAACTCCTTGGCAACCAACTGATGGCTCAACACACACATCTTGGAAAGTTTTCCATCCTTCATTTTACACAACTGAAACAGCTCCCTTAAAGTGACTGAAAGCACCAGCAAGACCCAGAAGCTGATGTGAAACCTGCTCCATTGTCTTGGTCAATGCAAAGAGCAATACAGAAAAGAGGACTTGTTAAGCTAACAGTCAAATTTAGGATCATCACTCCTGCTTCTTAAAGCACCAAAGTTGGCTGCAATCTTTATCCAGGCCTAACTTTCCTCTGAGTAGGGGATAACATGGAAACTATTCTTCTTGTGGAGTTTATTTTGAGCTGAAAATATTTTCCAGTTTCCCACTGACAGACAAGATTGTAACTACGTCGTGTTAAAGAATAATGACTGAATTTCCAAAGCCTGTCACAGGGGAAAGTAGAGAAAGCATCATTTTCCTCCACAGTATTTGTTGCTGCAAAAGTTTTTATGCTTTCAAAATAAAGTGAAGTGCTCCTTTAGCACAAAAAAAACCCACCAATAAACAGAGCACAGCTCTCTATCCTACCTACCATCCTAGGCAAGATGTGATAATCAGATTAGCCAAACAGCTATAAATTGACCACATCTGAAGGAGAAGGAAATAATTTTCTCATATTTCTCTCCCTGGCAGTCACCTCTAAGATCTTCAAAACAGTCACCCAAACACTTCCCAGTACTGAGCTCCTCTGGGATTTAGGGACAAACTCCTTCAGCCTCTGGAAGCCCCGGGTTAGCCTGTCACATTTATTGGAGAACACAGTTGGCAAAGATGATGTGGTAAAAGCAATGCATTAATACTTCTAGTTTTATCCACACCTCTGATGATGTTCTCAAAGATCATTCTTGTGAATGGCTACAGAAACCCTCCTGGGAAAGGTTCTTTCACTCTCTTCTCCCAAGCCAATAAGCACAAGGGACGATTCCAAGGACAAAGTGGATGATTTCCTGTGTTCCTCTAGCACCTTTTGCCCCGAGTGGCCCAGCACCTCCTGCTTCAGAAATACTGCCAGACCAAGGGCAACAGGAGCACTGGGGAAGAAAGCTAACGAGCATGGGGAGGTTTTAAAGATCCTACCCAAAAGAACAGAGTGAACTAGAGTGTGATATTTGCACCAAAGGCAGCAGTCTCTGAAATCCCACCTCAGCCCATTATCTACAGTTTGACGTGCCTTGGAACCAGTGCTTATGTTACCACTTAGAACCCTACTCAAAGAGGAAGGAGGTTAGTTAACTAAATGCATTTATACCTTTAAAGTTCAGTTCTTATACCCAAAGACACTCACAGTATCTGCCATCTGTACTGAACAGCTCTTTGGAAGAAGCAGCTCTCTAAGGCAGCGTGGCAGATGAGCACGCACCAAGCTGTGGTACCAGCAAGCACAACCCACTTAAAGCTCTTCAGCTGTGAAGGTGCCTGACAGATTAAATGCCCTGTTCAACACAGAACCATCAGCTAGACAACACCACATGGGTGCTGGGGTTTTTTTTGTGAATGGCAAGTTGCTAGCTTGCTGCAACACAGGGTACCTCATTTCCCCCCTCCCAAGACATAATCCTGTATGCAGAGCTAAAATCTCTCTGCTGTCCAGCCTGGTGGTCTCAGTGGTGAGAAATACTGGAAAACAGAGTGCTTGGATTCACACTAAGGGCAGTTGAAAGAAATTTCAGCAGTTTTTATTTCAAAATGGATGTAGCTTTGTGCACAGAGCTAGGAACACTCCCAGTTCCCTCAGATGTTTTAGCATGGACCAATTCTTTTGAAAAAAAAAAAAGTGGTAGAGACAAACCTTCACTCGATAGAAGGGTTCAGCCACAGAAGCCTTTCTCCTTTTCCACCCCATAAATCAACAGTTCCACCCCGGGACTGCTCCTGGGGACTGGTGACATAAGGTCTGTCCTCAAGCCTGCCTGGCAATGGCAACTTCTGCAGCTTTCTGGCTTAATTGTCTCAACTCCAGGGGATGAAGAAGGCATCTCCTGGATTGCCATTTCTGTAACTGGCATTCCTCGTTAATGTCAAATATCCTCTGCCCCCTTCCTGCAGCATGATTCAGGCACAACATTAGCACCAGCTAAGCAACACAGAGAATGACTGTGCTGCAGTCATGAGGGTTACTACACACCACCCAAACCCATGACATTTCCATAGAAACCACAGTGGGAAAGAGAAAAAGCCTCAAAAAAGCTGACAAGATAAAACACACATGGGAAAATAAGTAATTCTGGTGGGAAAAATATACATGTGCAAGATGCTCCCCAGTTCTGCAGCAGCTCAGGCATCCAGAAGTAACACAGTCAACACCAAATTGATGCCAACAAGACTTTTTCAGTTCCTCAGGCTGCCTGCTGGGACTTTCCCAGTGGGGATGTTTCAGAGGACAAACTTGTTGGGCGTAACTCTCTTCCCTGGTACTTATGGGGGTGTTCTTGCTGTTAGTGTCACTAAACACAAAGGAACTTCCTTCACTTTTTCTTAGACTGACTAAAGCCTTCCAGAACACAAGTTTTCTTCTTTAGCAAGATCAATTAATCAAATAAATACCGTCATGTGCAAGAGAATCAAGTGATTCCTTTAGCCAAACAAACCTTCCCACAGACAAAAACCACCCAACAAAACACCACGTCACTACCAGCAGCACACACTGTCAGCTGGAAAGTAATAAGCCACTGCCAGAAAAAAATTAAATACTTTAGGTAGGTTCTGTTACATACTTGCCTACCCCAAAGAAGTGTGTTTGTGTGACATCACAGAAAAAAAGAGGAAAAACAAACAAACAAGCCAAGAACACTAAGCAATGGATTTTAAATAATTTGGGATGCTCTGCTCTTGTTCTGGAAAACTAGTCATCTTCCAGTGCCTGGCAGAAGCAAGCTGAGCGGGCTCTACTGGGAGAGACACAAACATGCTTAGAAGGAGGGTGTTTGTTACAAACTGAATCATTCACTGAGATGCCTGATACATCTCCAAACCCTTTCCAGGCAGAGGAACAACATCCACAGTTTGCCCGGTGCTAAACTCCATTGGCTACACACTACAACACCTGCCTACAAAAGCCAGAAATAAAAGCCAAGCCAAGTTCCAGGATGTTTGGAAGCAAATCTGGCCACGAACACTTTTGAAGAGGTCAGAGATGTTTGGTTCAGGCTCATTAGCTCAAAGAACAACAAGTCGTGTGACTGTCACCAGGACCCTACAGAAACTCCCACAACACACACCATCTTCAGGCAACAAACCCCAGAGGTGCTTACCGTGGCACAAGGGGAGGCAGCCTGCAGGAGCTGGAGGGAAGCTGCTGAGCTCAAGCAGCCACCTCGAGGTGACATCTCTTCCCCCAGGCACACGTGCTCCGACCGTGGGCGAGTTCCACCGAGCGGCTCACGCCAGCAGGTCTCTGCCCCTCCCTGCCCTGGGCTCAGAGCACTCCCCAAACCACACCAGTCACCAAACAGAGCTCCTGCAGCAAGAGTTCCATGGGTGCATCTTGCTCTCCTGCTATGGTTGTGACGTTCTGAGCTCATTGCCCGTTTTTCCCTTTGGTAAGTCAAAACCAACCACTAGCAACTTTCATACATAGCACATGACTTTCTGCTTAGGAAAATTTAAAGAAAAACCTAAAAGACTGTTTTTTGAGTCTTGAAAAATACTTTTAGTCTGGCGGGTATGTTTTATCTGGAATTAGTTTCTAAATATAAACCCTACCTACCACCTCATCAAAAGCAGAGCTAAAGACACTAACAAGTCAATACATTAAACGGTTTATCTTGTTAGAGGTTTTACAGCTACTTAATAATGAGTTCTGGTAACTGCTGCTTGTATATGTTTATTATCGTAAGAGAGTCTTTAAAAATATAAAATCTGTGTAAGAAAACAACCTTTCCTTCCAGCTGCATAAAAATGCCATGCTCCAATGAATATCACCAACAGCAAGAACTACAAAAAGACCAGCAGAAGCTATAAAATACAGTAAATTGCATTCTGAGAGCGGCTGTACTGCCACCATATTTTATAGAAATCCTATTTAAAAATCACACATGGAAAAAAATTACACAAAAAAGCAAATCTGGACAGGAGATAAAGCAAATATGTTGTGTTCTCCGACAAGCAGGCTAATAAAAGCAGAATGGTAGACTAGAATCTGACCTTTAAGGGTCAGTCACATTTTCCATGTGCTGTTAAATATCTCTTGCAAAAGCAGGAGGGGGGTGAGAATCAATTCATAAGAAAACCTGTCAGTGTTTACATGAAGCAACCAGTGAGAAATTATTATTTTGCCAACAGGGGCAAACCTCCTATTACTTATCTGGACAAGAAGAAAGTTTAGCCTCCCTTTACCAATACTTTGGCATCTGAAGGTTTCACACAGCTCACAGAGTTTGAGGCTCTGAAAACAGACAGGCACTTCCACTGCACAAAATAACATGCATTCCTCCCTCTCCCAGCACAGAGGCAGCGAAGGGCACGGCAGCTGAGTTCACAGAGCACCAGAAGAGCGTAAGCATTTCTTTAGCCAATAAAAACAAAATTCAAAAACAAAGCTACAAATATAAACTCAACCTGGACCGCAAGCCCACGGCTTAGGGAACGAGCTGTTTGCTCTTTAGCTTTACTTACCTTCCTGAACAAAGAGTCACTAAAAGATGCTGATGAGGAATCAAAATTGTTGCCACCTTATTACCTGGACTCAGGAGCCACAGGCTCACACCTCAGAGCCCCCACCCCTTCAACCAGGAGGGAATCTGATGTTTAGTGAGATTCTCTGGTCACTAGGATTCTGTTCCAAACAGGCTGAAAATTTAGCTACTATGGCTTAAAAAACAAGAATTAAATAAAGGAGTAAGCCCCACTGCTTTTTTTTCTGCTAGCTCGTTTCACAACAGCCCAGAACATCTGCAGGAACTGCCTCCCCAAAGCCCATCCCAGGGCGTACTTACTATTTATTGCCAGGCACGTTTTCAGAGCGCCGCCCTTCGCCAGGGGCTGGAGAGCTGGCTGAACGCCTGACCCCGCGCCCACCCACCCTCAGGCTGGGCTCCCAGCAAGGCACTGGCCACTGGCCACCAGCTGTCCCCTCAGCCAACGCTGCCCGTGGCACCTACGGTGAGATTGGCTCCCTTGGGCTGCTCTCGGCCAGGCTCAGGAAGATGAAAGGGAAGGAGATAGGGAGGCACTGCTAGAAGCAGAAGTAATTAGGATGCCGGAAACCAAATCAAAACAGAAGATAGAGGTTTTAAGGAGTCCACCTCTATTAATCTCAGTCTGAGAGGATAATAAAAACGGTTTTATTCAAATGATAATCTTTGAAGAGAACACTCAGTATTTGGCACGGAGGGGGGGAAAAATAACTCTCAAACTGAGCACGCAAACAGGACTTCCATTTATTTCCATTTCCTCAGCTATGCCAGGTAAGATTACCTCTGCAATCTGCCACACACAACTCCAAAAATCAAAAATATCCCTAACTTAAATCTAAGGAGGATTTGGGACACTGTAGCCAGGTGATGCTCCTCAGTGTGGAAATGATCTTTGAAAAGTTGGGGGGGTGAAGGTTCTTTTTTTTCCAGGGATTTCTGTTTAATGATAGGCATTTTTCTTTTTACCTTTCTGCTAGCTTCTCTAGAAGAAAACAAAGCAAGACTCTTGTGACTAATTCTTAACTTTGCCAGCTGATGAAAACCACTGTATTACCACACCGTGTTTAAAATAAAGAGAAAATGACAATTCATCTTTGGGGATGGGGACTACACAAAGCACAGTTGTCCCCAAAGCATCCTCCTGTACCAACATCCTTCCTTAATGGCCCGGGGCTGGCACTGCTCCCTTTGCCTGGGGAAGCCTGCACAGTGTGGTGCTGCACACTGACCAGGCAGACCAACCATGCCAAGGCAGGGAGAAAGAGAGAACTGCCTCTCTGAGATACAGGAACCACTGTGAGAAGTTGCCATGGAGAACAGGGAACTGCTGAAGTGTCTTGAGGTGCACGGTGCCGAGAGACATTACAGCAAAGCCAGAGGGAATACAGAAGCAAATGGATTTAAGTGCTCCCACAAACCTGAAGCTTCCAGACAAGAAATTACCGTAATTACTAATAATATAATTTTCATGCAGCACTCATCAGCATGAACCAGTTCTGTCCTCACAACAAAGAGGAACAACAAAAGCCACAAACAGTTACCAAATTAGCTTATTAAGATCTCTGGGATTTTTTTGAACCTTCATAACCATCAAAATTGGTCTGAATGCACAAACATGATTACAATTAAAAGGCCCAGATATCTTCTGGACATGGGAGCATCAGATACATCATCATACCACAGAAAGCACGCATTGAGGAACCTCTTCCAAGGGAATGAGGAGCCACCACCGACCTGCAATGCTGCATCTTTGCAGGAAGAACTGCTGTCAAGGAGGAATTTAGGAAGCCGTTACTCCAGTCTCAAACAAGCTCCACTTTAGAAGAGCACACACTTACCAAAGGGTAGAGGTAGCTGAGCAGACTGTCCAGACCACAGCTCAAGCAAAATAAAAAATCCCAAACACCCAAAACCCAACAATATAGTCAAGAGATGCTGAGAGCCCAAAAGCTGCAGCTAATTTTCCCCTACCTGCTGTTTCTGTCCCTACTTCCCACCAAAGCAGAGGCCCACAAAGCAGAAAGCCCAACCATGATCAGATATCCTCTTCATTAAGATCTAGGCACAGGCAACTCTGCCTATGGACCAAGGCACTTGGTCTGTCCAGCAGCACCCAGGTATGGCAAAAACCTCTAGGATGAAAAGATCTCAAGGCCTCTACTGATGGCCCAGAGAAGATTCAATCATTTCATCAGCAAGGTGAAGCAAGTCCTGAAGAGAAGACAGGGCAGTGGGACAGAGGAGGGCTTTGCTGGGTCTCAGAACCCTTCCCACTGCCTCTCACCAGGAGCTAGGGCACCAGGAGGGGACAGGAGCCCTACAGAGGCTGTTGTCCCCAGCTGGCAGGAGCAGCAGCCAGACCAGGACACAGGTCATTCCAGAGATATTTTTAGCACGAAGAAGGAAAAAGAGCACTAGTGATCCTGCATTACTGCATCCAGGCTCCAGAATTTCCAACTCTATAATGATACTGTTCCTGGAAGAGCACTTCTAACCGAATTAGAGGACATCTCATGAGCACGCCCTTGGCAGCAAGATGACCATGATGTGGAAAGACTCCCGACTTCGTGATCCAGGCCCTCTTTAATTCAGTTACATGTCCCTTTTAGCTGAGGTGAGAGGCAGGTGTTTTAAAAGCAGCTGCTCTTAAGTTTGTGTTTTGTGCTGGTTGGGTTTTTTTGTTGTTTGTGGTTTGGTTTTTTTTAATGTAGTTGGGGTTTGGCTTTTTTTTGTTTCCCCCCTGCCATTTCTTTTATATAGTTAAATAAATTGCTGTTCCTTCTCCTTTACTAATACTGCTTGTGCTGCTGAGAAAGCCCTTGTACCAGAGCAACACGCAACACTCAACTCAATTAAAGATGCAGCATGGACTCAGTTTTCTTTTTAGCAGGAAGGACAGAGAAAGTAAGAGCTTCACCCTACACTAAGCAGATTTGGCATTGCCTAGACACGCTTGCTTAAGGAATTTTTATGCACTGAAAGAATAGATTTTCCACAGTGAAAAATACTTCATACAGTTGTCCAAACTAAAACACCCATTTGACAGCAGATTCAGCCCATCCTTGGATTCATTCATGCTCTCAAATGCCCTTAAAAGGGGAGTTAGTTGTTCTTTTGCATTAAGCAAAGCTGTGTTAAAATGTTTGTTTCTGATGGAACAGGGAGACAGACATCGAGAGGAAGCAAGCTGTGTCTGAAGAGCAGAATTTCTGGCAGATGGGTCAAGAGCAGCAGCTGTGTTCACAGAAAACACATGCATCTTTACATAGTTAGGGTTGCCATTTGGAAAACATCACAAGAGAGTTTACAGCAAGGGGAAAAGGGACTGTTTTTGACCACAGGTGTCAGGATACTGTTCTCCTGAATCTCTCCAGTCACTGCTGCAGATTGATGTCTTATCGGGCAGGGAAAAGGTCAACATTAATAAGGAAGCTGTATCTGTTCATGACAGCACCAGAAATACCAAGCAGAAATTTGTATCTTCACTGCACCGTGAGCAACACGTAGCATGAGAACAGCCCTCGCTTGCTTGAGCCCAAGCTGAGCCACTGCTGCTCCCAATCAGGCCTGAATTTCCCTGGCAGCACTGTGGCCCTGTGCTGTGCTCCCTGCGCACATCAGGAGCACGTTTCTCTTCCACAAAGGAGAGGGTAAAATTTATCTACACAACATACAAAGGATGGGAAAGGGGAGCATCAAAAAAGTGACGTGTTTTGGTCCACGTCCTTGATGTGAAGCAGGTGCCTAGCGCAGGGATGACCAAAGAAGACTGCACGTGAGCAGCCAGATCCCAACAAGACTGAGAGGAAAGGGTTCATGCTTAATATACAAATTATGAGGTTTTACAGTGCTCATTACACACCCCTTTCTACAGCAAAGTCAAAAAGCAGCTCCACAGATTCTCTGTGAGTCAGCCAGGCAACCTCAGTAAAGGCAAAGGGCTGCTGCTGGATTTACTAAACTGTGTCACGGAAAGAGCTACAGATGCCTTATCATCACTGAAATGCTACAGAGATAACGTGAGTGTGTTAGCTGCCTCCTGGAAACGCAGCTAAGGGCACTTTTCTGCTTATTCTGCACTGAAACCAGCGTATCAAATCTTCTACGTGAACAGAAGTTCCAGATATCCAGCAGAAAATGAAAGCATCAACATTACCACCACGTATTTTGATTTGCCCTGGCCTCAGCAGGCTCTCCCTAGCCCTCTTCTTTCAAGGTGTTTTAAATGGATTATTTTCCCCAGGTAGGGCCAAGGAGACCCAGGAATTGTGTACAAGCAGAACAAGTAATGAGTTTACCAAATCCTTTACGCCAGTTACACTTAAAACGCTGCCCTAAACCCACTACACGGTAACGGTAATTAAATAAGCAACAACATTGTGCTCCAAGGATTTTGCCAAGGACTGGAAAATGCTTAAAGAAGCCTCTGTCCTGCAGCCACCTAAGTCCAGCTTTGCTCTTTCCTCCTGGTACACACCATTTTCAGAGGAGCACTCCTCATGTTCACAAGCACTCTTGCTTTCTCCCTTATCCTCAGGGATACAGTATGAAGCGAGATGTGAACATCTGGTCCAGCGAACACAGGCAGGAGGGCTGCAGTAAGAGGAGAGCATTAGAGATAATCGTGTCAAAGGCAGAGCCAAGTCCTACGAGCGTTTTTTCAAGTGAGTGCACCAAGGATTGCTCCTGAAAAATCATCCTGTTGTAGAGAAGAAAGCAGGGTAGCAGAAGGATAACTCACTCAGCAAGCCTTATTATAAAGGAAAATAAATCCTTGTATCTATTGCAGGTGTCCTCAGCATCATTTCTGAAGATTACCCTACTGAAAGCACCTCTTCAGCCTGGTAAGATCAGCAGGATTCAGAAGGAGGAGATCACCTCAGAGTGCCTAGCTGACCTTAATTCTGCACGGCAAGTCCTGTAACAGAAATACACTCTTACCCTCACATGGGCCAGCACGCAAAGAGATGATGAGCAGGAAAGCTGTTTGCTCCATCACATATTCAACAGGGTCATCTCTTCTCAATTGTTATTCTGAGGACTCAGTCCTTCAGCTATTTTCTATTTATGCACATTGTTCATCTGAGTGTGTCTCTACTTGTAAGCCTTCACAAGCCTTCAGATAAGACTTGCTCTATTCATAAAGAGCAGAGCTCAGACAGAGAAAGATCCCAGCGTTAGTCAGAGCTATTGAGAGAAGGGAAATTAGAGTGCAGGTACAGAGAGAAAGCCTGAACATGTGTGTTAAATATTTAAATTACATAGACATTTCTTCAGCACCTCATTGGGTTTTTTTTGGTTGGTTGGTTGTTTTTTTGGGCGAGGGGGGGTGTTCTTTGGGGTTTTTTTTGTTTGGTTGGGTTTTTTTGTTTGGGTTGGTTTGGGTTTTATTTGGAAAGCTGCACTTGCAAAGGTAAGATTCTTACCAAAAAATGATCAAGCAGCTGTTGTTGTCACAGTGAGAGAAGAAGAGGGTAGGGAGAGGCTGAACACCATATAATTAATATCCAAGCTTATTGTGGAAGAACGAGCAAGTATTGCTAAAAGGATTAGAATAGTCAAACTAGAAAAAAAAAACAGCCCACACAACCACCCCACAAACACACAATCCAGAGGGTTTAGATACTTATATTGTCACAAGAGACAGACTGCCCACAACAGAGCACAGACAGATGAGGAGGGACTTGTGCAGGGTGCCATGTGCTTGCTCTGAGGAGGGATGCCCACTTTGCTCTGTGCTGCTTTGTGCTCAGAGAAACACGAAGGGGCTCATGTGTCCTTGATACCTGGTGCTGGCTGAAGGCTAGAAAACTTGGCTTCTGCTAATAAATCCCTTCAATAATCAAGGGAACTTCTCATAATAGAATAAAAGTTATACACACTGGAAACAACACTTATTGAACATAGCAACTAAAAAATAAATTTACTGAGTTGTCTCTGTACGTTGTTATTATCTTCTAATTCCTTACCTCATTAGCTAAACTACAAACTAGCATTTTTTTAATTATGACTTTCCCCTCACCACCACCTCTCTTTAACTGACATATTATATTATTGCTCTTTGGCTCATTTAAAGAATTTTTTTTTCTCCCTCATAGTCCAAGAATTAACTTGCCACTTTTAAGCCCTAAGCCTGTGAAAATATTCATGGACAGACAGCTACAGCTTTCCTGAACTTGAGGCTACAAACAGAGGCAGGTAGCACAGTCCTGTTTTGTGCTGTTTCAGGAGAAAAAAAAACAACACACCACCAAAACAAACAACAAACAAACAAAAACAAGAAAACCAAGCACCGAACCTTTAGAGAAGTCTTTTTTCACTTCACCAACCACTTGGATGGAGACCAGCTTCTCCCAACCAGGCTTTGGCAGTCTCCAACCCCTTCTTTTCCACGAAGCAAACAGCCCCATCTGCAGTGTTATGCTGCACCACAGACACTTTCCTTCCAAAAGCGCCCACTCTCAACATTCAGCCTTTGCTGTACATGGGCACAATAACCTCTCTTCAGGCTAAAAATCTCATAAAATAGTTACAGGTTGAAGAAGATGCAGGAACGGCAAAATAAAACCAGCATTTCTGACATGGTTGTGCTGGTGAGTCATCACTTAGTTCTTGTTTGTCAGCTCCTATAAAGGCCAAGATCTTCAAAGGCAGCTGAGGCCAAGAGACCCTTGACTGAGACAGCAGCCAGGCTTGGGCCCAGATGCTCACAGCCAGAAAAGCCTTTTCCCCCATTTAACTGCTGACTGCCAACAAAAGCAGGAAGGGATCAGAGAGGAACTTCAATTGACAACATCCTTCCCTCCAGCCTCTCCCCCAACTGCAAACTCCACGACAAGACACTCGGCACACAAACCCCAGCAGTATTTCAGCCAAGCCCGACTGCCAGTCAGTTCTGTGCCTCCAGGGACGTGGCTCTCCCTTCACAAAATCCCGGGGCTGAGTTTCTGCCCTTGGTGCAGTTTCACTCCAGATTCAGCAGGCGACTCTGTCGCTCAGCCAGCAGCCCTGTGCCGCAGGCGGCAGGTCCAACAGATGCCCAGACCCCAAGTAACAGCAGCAGCAGATCAAAAAGCCCCATGGCGCTGACACGGAACCACACAGGCAACAGACACCTCAGCCTGCTTCCAGCTGAGGCAGAAGTGGTTCAGGGGATTTGTTCACATAGTTTGCCCTTCATTAAGATCCTGTTGGCAGGATGCAGAGGGGAAAATCAGGGATGGATTTATATTTAATGGGAGGGACCACAAAATAATTTGCAGTCTGTACCCAAGTGTCACATCTATCACTTGTACTGAACACAGGCTTTACTTCCTTTATTCTTGCTTTCATTTTTCTTTCCTGTGGTGACCCACTGTGTCCTTCCTATACTTTTGCCTTCTCCCCTGCCATGAGCTCTGTTAGAACAAAATTCTGCAGAGCAGAAAAATCTGTCCCCTGCTGGAGCCAGCCAGATCAGACTCTTTTGTGTAAGGAAACAGCCTCTATATATAATAGTCATCTTCCACAATGGAGAGGTAGGAAAGCTGGCCATCAATACCAAAAAACCCAAGTCAGCAGGGACTAAGTGTCAAGTTTCTTATCCCTAAAAACAGTTTCCACAAACTCCTGTTGCCTTGCAAATTTAGATCAGCTAAAAAAGAACCACCACAAGGGGAATGGTGCTTGTCCGGTGGCCAGCACAGCTTTCTCCAAGTGGGATCAGAGGTAAAGCGCTTGAAAGTCCCACTAAAAAAGCAGCTGCTTTTTGATGTTTAAGTTACTTAATGCTTTTGGACAACAGTGCTCGAGCACACTGGTGATCCAGTATGCCACTGGGAAATTGTGTTTCTGGTGCTTAAAGGCTCGTGGCTCAAGGAAAATTCAAGTTACAGGATAGGTTTCGAACAATGGAACCTCACACTGAGCAGCTTGGGTTTTCCTTTGTGAATTATCAAAAGCCCATGCTGGCAGGGAATATTACATGCTTATCCAATGGATTCAACAAAAGATTGCTCGTTTGTGCACACTGTGAAAGGAAAACCCCTTCTGCCTTGCCTCTCTCTGTTCTATTTAAATACATTAATATTTTAATCTTCTAAAAGCATATGCAATTTATCTCTTCTTTAAAAATAATTAAGGTGGGGAATGTGACCATTTTTAGAAAGCAGTATCTAGAGAAACATTTTAATATAGATACAAACATGTTTCAATACCCCTAAAGCATAGAGAAGGTCAATCCAAAGTCACAAGGGACTAATAATTTTGGATGCCCAAACTGACACCTTTTAAAAGGAACAGAGATAAATCTGCAACCACCTACCAATCGCCTGAAAAGCCAGAGGAGCAAACAGACTTCCATCACTTCAGAGAAATATTTCCTTCCATGTTTTACAATAAAAGAGATAAATAATAATAATGATAATAAAAAAAAGAGACAGAAGGAGACAGACAGGCATCTGGGTTATGTTCTAAATGTAATTAGAAGCCTGACAACAGGACAGAATAATGTCAAACAAATTACAAGCAATGTGTTTTCATTCACAGGGTGACAAGTCAACAGGCAGGCAGTTAATTTTAAGACCGATTATGTACCAACTCCTTAAATAAAATAAACACACTCACATACACGTAAAGCAACAGGGAGTCCAAACACACCATTGATTTCCCTTTGGGCAGGGCTGCACATCTCAGTTGTATCTGAGAAATAAGCAGCATGAGTGTTTTAGGGGGGGATTGGTTGGTTTTTACAAGCAGCTGTCTCTGCTTCCCAGGTGCTCAAGCCAACATGCCTTGGACCCAGTCCTGAAGCTGCTGAGCATCCTCAGTAGTCACTGAACACAGACACAGGCATGTGGAAGTGCATCTATAGAACAACCCTACAGAGTGCAACTCCTCCTCACAGTCCTGCCTGAGGCAATAACCTTCAGGAGGAAAAGCCATGAGATCCTGAGTAAAGGTCTTTGGAGACCAGCACCTTCACCCCACATCAGATGACTCCTTCTCTCCCATGTTTGCCAGTGCTCCCAGACAGTGCAGTGCACAGACAGGGAAGGGCTTTGCCTTCTGAGCTCAGCTACACCTTCAGGGGCTGACTGGAACATCCCCTTCCCACTCACGGACTCTTGGGGATCTGGTCTGGGGTTTTGTTTGGTCAGGGTAGGGAGACTCAGGCCCACAAGCAGAGGGGAACCTGCTGGCTGAGAACTGCACACACCTAATCAAAGTAACTGTCAAACTGGGCAGTGGTGGTGGGAACAAGACTTCTCTCCTAAGTGAGATGGCTCTGCCAGAAACCTTTCCAGAGTAGACGAGGCCTCAGAGACTCAAAGCATTGCCTGTAACAGACCATGGACTGAGCAGGGTCAAAGCACCTACAAAACACTCAACAGCATTCCCCACCCTGAGCTTTGAAGGTCCTGCTGGAGGACAGTTCTGCTGCATGTAAAAGGACCTAAAGATGACCCGACAGCAATCCCTGAGCAAACTGGGGTGCGTTCTTACAGGAAAGCAGTGGCTCTCCTTCTCACAACATCCAAGCAGCTCCTGTCCAACAGCAGGCTTCCCAGCATGGAGCTCCACCCCTGCAATGGGCCCATTCTGCTTCCCACATCAGCACCTGCAGGGACAAATTCACAGAAAGCTTCGACTTTCCATTTCTGAGGCAATTTAAAAAGAAAAAAAAAAAGTGTCCCCAAAATCTTAATCTACCAAGTAGCAGAGGTGGGAGATGTGCAGCCTAAGAAGCAGAGGGCTGCTCTTCATTTTCTTGCAGCAATGAGAACTACCTGTTTGTTTGAATGATGGTGGCTTCACAGGAACACCAGTGCAGAGCCAAAAGATGACAGCTCTGACGTAAATAGAGGGGAAAAGCAAACAGACTCACCACAAAGTGTTAAGGCAGCCATGGGGCACGATGGTGGAGATGCCAGGCTGCAAGGAGAAACAATGCAGCAAAACAGAATGACAGATGAAAAAAGAAAGGTTACAAACGCAGAACAAACTAGAAAAGCACTTATAGGATAATAATCCTTACCTGTGTTTCTAATTATATCTGTAATACTTAAAGCTGCAAATATTTTAGAAGGCAAACTTACTTTTTGTCCTCTGTGCCACTTTCTGTTGGCATTTGCCCCAAATGCCTGAAGACAACTGGTTGGTTTCAGTATCTGCTCACATGTCTGTATAGCTGGGGTGAAGCATTTCCTAGGCATCCTTTCAAGGGATGAAGAGCTGAACTGGCTAAAATCCCTACACTGGAGCAGGAATAAGCTGGGCAGCCCCTCAGCCATGCACCCACCCTCAAACCTGCCAGTGGAAATGGAAATTCAGCAACACCATTCCAACAAAACCAGGCACCTTCTGGTGAAGATTTTAACGAACCAGAAAACCATGGAACAGCAGCAGACTGCAGGTTAGACATCAACTCCAAATCCTTTGAATAAATAAATGCACACATGGTTTAGGATGGGCTCTGCTGAAGGCTGGTGAGACTGGCTGGAACGATGACAACCCAACAGAACCATGCCTGAACAGAAGTAGACATGGAAAGCAGGGGAGACACCTTGTTAAATTCCTCCAGACTCTTCAAGTGGCTCTTTAGAGCTTCACGTTAACTGACGTACAAGCTTATAGCTGTGAACAATTTCATTTAAATTAGATCTCTGAAGCATGAATTGGCCCAAACTGCTCAAATTTGAAACAAAGAGGAAATAATAGGTATTAGATTAACCAAGTAAAGATATATCAATTTTAATTGTAGAGCTATTCAGTGTAGAGTACTCTGGAGAGGAAAATATACTTAGCCTATCTCCTTGGGAGTAGTAGTGCTTAGGTTTAATGTGGAGTGTTTGTCACTCTACAGAGATGTAGTGCTCTGAGAATTTTAATGCCATATGCCAGACTTCAAGAAGTCAGTCCAAATTTCAGAACACCAAAGCCTCTAACGAACACTCTATCAGGACAAACATCATAACTGGAAACATTTTAAGGTTGGAAATACACAAACGTGAATGCAAACTGCAGCAGTGCTATCAGTGTGCTCTGAGAATTAATGTTGCCATCTGAAAGGAAGGGGAATATCTCAACATTCACTATCTGCTGCACGATTCAGGAGCCTGGCACATCCACTGACACCCAAATCTCCCTGCTAATTAGAGTCTTCTACCCAGAAATTGGGGGAAGGCAAAGACTTTTTGGAAAAGAAAAATTACACCAGAGATGTTGTTATAACAGTTTAGAATATTTCCAGTAATGCTTCAGACGCTGCAGTGAGAGAACTTCCCCAACAGCTTTCAGAAACAAGGCAGTAATATTTATCATCATCACTTTACCCAGCTCGGTATGCTGAAAGTGTATAGGGGAAAAAAAAAAAAGCCAAAACACACATCCTTGGAATAGTTAAGTGTTTTGAGGAGGAGTTTGTTTGGTTTGGGGTTTTCTTTTCCTTGCCTTTTTTTTAATTACTGATAACTGGATCAAACCAGAAGAACAGCCTCCATAAACCCCAGCACACCTCATCCCACAGCAAAGACAGACACGCTTTCACAAAAGCACAAAACCTCTCCAACATTTTGAGCAGACATTCTTGAGATCTGGAAAATTACCTGTCAACTGAAAAGGCTGAATCCCAGACTGGGCATGAACAACACAGCCTGAGACTCAGACACCCCACCACGCAGACCTGAAAGCCATCACCCCCAGCCTGACTGCACAGGGAGGTTTGATACACCAAGAATATTCCTGTTCTTGGGAAAGGCTCTTTGGTTTTCTTAACCAACAGCTTATGGGCAAAGGGCCTCAGTGCCCTCTAGGAACAGCCAAGAGACAGAGCCCACGCTGAGGACAAGTGAGAGCCAGCTTGAACCCTGTATGAGAGCAGCCAGAGGCAGCTGAGTGTGCTGCTGAGGCCCCAAACCAACCAGCCACTTCCCACAGCACCTGTAAAAAGCATCAGTATCACTGTGTTGCACCTGCAATTATTTCAAGCAATGGGGTTTAGAAAAACACTAATAAATGAGGTTCATTCCTCCTTTCTCTTAACAGTACAACTTGTACTTTACCTTCCTGTCACTAAAGAAATATTCCATTTAAGAAAGCAGCAGAGTATCAATTTACCAGCCGAGCAAACAATACCTTCACGTTGCTAAGCCTGTTAACCTTTGATTTACAACTACGGGTTTGTCAGTTTTGTTTTTTTAAATTAAGATGCTTATATCCTGAAGGGTAACAAAGTTCACTGTATTAAATTAACATCTGCTATAAATAACTAACTACCAGAGAGTCAAAGAACATTTACAAAGCACTAAAAACAGGTGACTGAGCACTAAACAGCCTTTCTCTGAATTACTTAAAAAGATAACGAACATCTGAAAACTAAACTTTCTTTGCACATGTTTTTGGTGTAAGAATAGGCAGCTCCAAATGATTTGCTTTGTGGTTGGTGCCAAGAGAGCCGAGGGAGGCGGCGCGGGCCCCGCACGGCGCTGCGGGGATGGCTGAACCTTCCAGGGACTGATGATTTGTGGAGCCCCTGCACAGACTGTAACACTGACTGATCTCCCAAAGCAATTTTCATTAATAAAAACTTTCCAAGATCAGGCTTCCTTCCCTAGCCCCAGGGGAAGCTTTATGCAAGACTCCTGGAGACCAATCCTTCACTCTCTCCCTTTTTAAGATGGGAGAATCAAGCTCAGCCGTTTCTTACACTATAAGAACGGTGAGCAGATCATATGGCCTTGGCTTCCCTGCCAATGGGAGCAGCACCAGCTCAGTGTGAAAGTGGTATTTCTTATTTACATGAATACCTGGAGCTTACTGCTAGCCTATTCAAGCACCCACTATCACTTCTGCACCATTTTAAAAAGGCAAAGGAAATAAAAGGCGTAAGTTAGCTTCTAAAACAAGCACTGCTTTTTGCTGAAGTCTTCAGTGAAGAAATCTAAAGCGCAATTGCAACAAGAGCTCAGATTGCTGCTTCAGACTCTAATGGCTTCATAACAGTAATTAAGGCTTCTTCCTGACTTCATAACTATGCCATAATGCATTTATCAAAAGCACATTACCACAAAGGATGCATTCACTCTTTCTGCAATATTTTGACAGCTCCCTTTGGACACTATCGGTAAATAAAATCTTCTGTGATCCAATGAAAGCATAAATCCAAAAAATTTCTCCGTGTCTACCTTAGTTTGAATGCACAACTGTGGCAAATTTTCAGTGGAAAATGGAAGTAAAAACCTTTCTCCCTAGGACAACTCTGGGACGTGGAGTCTTTAAGAGTCACAGGAAGGAAGGAGAGAAGCGTTACTTGGGAGCTTTGTTTTTATCACAGAAGGAGGAGAGGTTCTGACAGCAGAGACTATTGTCAAGTGCATTTGGACTCGTGTCAAACCTCTGCCTTGACAAATTGGGCTGGGATTCCTTTCACAGTGAAAGTGCACGAGAGAATGTAACATGCAATGCAGAGCCCTTCCTCCGCTTCAGTGCAAAGCAGGGGAATTACAGAGCTCTCTTCCCCTTCTTCCCATCCAATTGCCTCCAACAGGCTGCAACAAGCTGAGCACAAGCAGCACTCTGCAGGGACACGTTCACAGATGTGAGCATCCTCCCACCAGTCCCTCGCCCACGCAAACCCCACGATTTTATTGTGGGGAATACAAATTGCAGCTGCCAGCTGAGCTCCAGGAGGTGCGGCACATGTGTGAAGCTCACACTGTGTAATGACTGCTGCTGAAAGTGCAGATGCAAATGGGTGAGCGTTGGCACGAACCATGCAGAGTGCAGCTAAAATTAGGGCTAGCAATATGGAGAATCCATAACATCCCCTGCATCTGGAGAGCTCAGTGCACTCCAGCCCAAACCTGCTTTAATTGGAGGGAGGGTAAAAGAAGATGCAAAACACACATGATGTTCATCACCACTTTTTCCACCAAAAGAGGTTTTCTATTAGCCACACTGCAGCAAAAGCTCAAAATATTTTAGGGTGGGAACACATGACCCTTTCTTTGAGCACATGAAAGGTTATTTTAAACCGAACAGGTTCTCTGTTCTAGCAATGATCCTCAATCTTTGCCATACTCTGGTTTTGCCATATGCTTCTCCCTCCTATCTCTTAACTGCTTCTGTGGGGAGAATCTGGCTGTTTAAATACAGGATTATTAGTCTTAGGCCAGTAGTCAAGCCGGAAGTAACAAAACCTACTTCACATAAGGGATGCAGAGTGCTTAGCATCTCTTGCCACTTAATCTGTGTTGTTTACTCCTGTGGTGTGGAAGGTTTTACACTGATGAGTTCTGACCGTTCCTTAGTACAGGGAGAGCTGTGGGCAGTAACCTGACCAGGACTCTTTATGTGTAGTTCTGCCCCTCTCGACTTTAGTATCCTTTGCAAAAAAAATCACAGAATTTCTCCAACAGTATCAGAGAGGGAGGCAAAGCAGCCAGGCAGCATGCAAAGGAGCTCTGGGTTTTTGTCTCCAGATTGCAGGGGGTGAGGGGGAAGATTCCTGGAGAAACCTTCTAGAAACCCTGGGGGTGAACGAATAATACTACAATTGGCTACATGAAAAGCGTAATTCAAATGCTGACATGTACTTCACAAAGCTGTTCTATGAATTACATGGGAAGGGGCTGAACCAACCTTCATTTAGAAAGAAAAAAGGAGTGGGGAAAAATAGCTTAGGTACAGTATTATGCAGGAGCTGTTCCTGAGGCCTCCATGCAGAAACAGACTCTCAAGCTTTCATTCAATAAGGTACTGCTACAACAAAATTACCTCCTGGGTGCTAATGGTCTCTTAGTTATAAACAACCTCTTTAAATAAGGGGAAAAAAAGAGCATTATAAAAGAATTTGCCACACATTTCCTTCAATAAATCCTTCCTCCATTCAGTGCTTCCCAACAGGAGCTGGTCTACCAACTATCATCACCAGTAATTCTCTCCCACCAGGGGGAAAGTAAAATAAAAAATTCAGACCATAAAAATATCTCTTTTATCACAGGAAAGTTATTATGAGCCTTCATGCTGCCTGGCTAACGTCTGCACACTGATGGTCCCCTCTTTCTGCATTAATTGCTTGCAGCAGGAGAAAGGAACAAATGCTGACCCTGTAAGGTGCATCCAGAGACTCAAGGTAATCATCATAATTCTGTTTTATTTGTAGTAACAAATATTTTATTTATTTAATTTTATTTACACCCAGAGGAACAGGTCCAAAGGTTCCTGGCAAAAGCATCCTGTTCGGGCAGCTGGGTAAGCTGCCATCATGCTGTGCCAGGAATTCCCCCTTCTGAACCACCTACTCCTGGCATATGCCAGAAAAAGTTTTTAAAAAAATGATTCCGCTGTCATTTCCCAGAGCTCCTGACTGTTCCTACCTGCTTGGTTTGTCCTCTGCCAGCTCCACATCACTGCCAGCTCCAGATTTCTTGGCCAGTGCTCTGTTCCAGAGAATGTTTCTCTTTGGGGCAGCAAACTTGCTCTCTAGTTGAGTCAGAGCAGAGGGACTGGCTGCAGAAACCCTGGAATAGAGACTGGTGACACTGTGCAAGGGATGCACTAACAAGCAGCTACCCAGAGCTCAAAACTCCTGGAAACACCCTTAATTTCTAGACTTTCCCAGCCCAGCACACATGGCAGAGACAAGAGAGGATGTGCCAGGTCTCCCCAGGACAGCTCACCGTGCCAGTCCAGCTGGTGACAGAGCAGGACCACATGTCACACACCTCCACGCTGCGTTTGCAGCAGGGCAAGCCCAGGCCAGCGTGCAAAACCTCCCAGCTATGAGACCCCAGAGCAGAAGAGCTCACTGGGCATGGCGATGAGCCCAAGGAAACAGGCACTGCCAAACCCAGTCCTCTTTGCAGGGCTTTTGCACTACACTCCTAAAAAGGGAACACCAGGAGGTCAAACTGATCTGGAGAGAAGTGATTTGGAGTAGGTTGGACTGGTCAAAACAGCCTCCACGGGGAACAAGGCAGCAACCCAGGGCTGGGCAAAGACCTGCTAAGAAAGGGAGCAAGAGACATTTTCCTTAAGCAAAGCCCAGCCAGCCAGATAGGCAACTTTTTTCCTCCAAATGCATAAGCTTAGTCCTCATAGTTACTTCAGTCTATGTAAACTTTTTAACACTAATAAAGTTTTATCGCTTCCTACACCCAGTCCTCAAGGGAGTCCCAACAGAGCTTTGTGGACAGCCACAGCAAGCCTGGGATTGTACTCCAACCCATCTGAATGGGAACAAAAAATTCCTG
>NW_008605019.1:0-27817 GCF_000691845.1 Merops nubicus | reverse complement strand
AAAAAAACAAAAAGGAAAAAAGGAAAACAAAAAAAAAAAAAAAAAAAAGAGAGACTTATCCATGCTTGTAAGCTGGTCACACCCTTAAGCTCCCCAGAGAAGTTTTACAGCTTGTAAAACCCTCATGATTCATTTGGAAAGTAACCACAGTCTGTGCTGCAACCACATACGAGTAAAGTTTCACTGGAGGAAGGAATGCCTCAACAAACTGGACTTGGAGGGGATATGTAAAGAGCACGAATACACTTCAGGGCTCAGCTACAACACAAAAGAGGGGAAAACTGAAAGGCTTCTGCCCCACATCCACAAGACACTTTATGCAGAGAAAAGCACACTGCTTTATTCATACAGAAATTTCCTTTTCAGCATGCACCACTTAGCTATCCATTATCAGCCCCAAAACAACAGGGCACAGGAGACTACTTTAATGAACAGCATGAGCAAGAAATACGAAGATGTGGAGAAAGATTTAAAACACAAATGGTTCAGGCACTCCTGTATTTTACAGGAGGTCATTCACTAGGCCTTTATACTTCATTTATCAAATTATATCTGAATTGGTGCAGTCATCCTGACTCAAGAAACCATCACGCGTGTTTTCCCTTCAAAAGGGGAAATAAATACTTCATCTGTAAAGCATTTTGCATCAGAAGATCTCCGAGTCCTTCCCTGGCACTTTGCCTCGCCAAACCTCCCCAGCAGACAGCTGATTACCCTGCAGATGGCCTTCAGAGGTGCAAAGAAGTGGTTTGCCTGTAAAGGCTTGGGAAGTGGCACAGCCAGATCTCAGATCTACACCTCCTCCCCCGAGATGCACCTGACTGGGCCAATTACCCATGCTGCTGCCCTTAACGAGTGGGATTTTGTAGCCTCTATTTTTCTAGTGCTTTCCTTGTCATCATAAATATCCCAGTGTTTGCTCACAAGTTGTTCCATTAAAAACAAATATGCTGCCACTCCACGGCAGTGGAATTTGCTGCAGAAGATCACTGGGAGAACAGCACTGTCTTGCCAGCCACCTGCACCACCTCCCCCTTTAACTCAAACCCAGAGGCATGTTACAATTACATTATTCCAGCAAACAACCACATTATTATGGCCACAGCCACTGTGATTTAATAATTTAAACAAAAGACACACACAATGATAGGAACATAGTACATTACTTCATTATGGTTGGAACCAGTATTCATGAGCCCTGAAACCAACGCTGGTCTTGAAAATTATCCGCCCAAATGCATCACTTCAAAATTACAACTTAATCATACTGGGTTCAGCATAGAGCTTTAAAAAACACTGATCATCTTTTGGTGGTTGTTTTTTATTTTTTTCCCAGGGTGAAGAAAGGCTCTGAGAGATAATAAATCATTTAATGCATCGGTGGAAGCAGCTTACTTAAGAAACAGGATTTGCAATGCAAAAAGTGAAGCACGAAGCATCACCTTCACACTTCACCCTTCCTCAAGCATTGCTATTGAAGACTGCCTCCCCAGCTCACCCACTGCCTCCCACAGCAGGTCAGTGCCAGGGACAGTCACCCTTTTCTCCATCAGCTCTCTGTAGGAACGGGATCATTGTGCTCTCCAAGCTATGTGAGGAATGAGCTGAAATGCACGGCAGCCACCCAAGAGCTGCAAGTGCTTTGAAAGCCCTGGACCATGCTGTACGGAGAAGTTAATCTAGTAAAAATGCTTTAGACACGTAGCCACAGCCCAAACACACTTCTTCGCCAAGACTGAGGACAATATGTTATTAACTGAAGTTTAATTATATCCACAAACATACATTGCTAGCTGAGGCACAGAACCACGTCTCCCTGGATTTGTTTGTTCTTCTAGTGGTTCCATTAAGAAATTAGTTTTGTGTTCACTTTCATAGGCCAGACACACATTTATCTGATATTAAATCTGCTCCTGTTTTGTTTCCATAGGAATTTTACTGGTTCCATATTAATTAAGTTATGTCAGAAACAGACAACACTTCATAAAGGACCCTCTAATCAGTGGCTAATAAGGGCGGGCTGCAATGTGGCATTTACGTAACATCAGTAAGATTATTTTCAGAAGACAAAGCATGGTCTCAAAGAACAAGTTATTGTTTCCCCACCAGTCAAGGGCGGAAATTAAGCAGATCTTAATTATTATATTTGCAACACTTTGGATTAGGCGAGATCGATTTCCAGCAAGTATCATACCCAGTAGAAAGAAGAATCTGGCTACTTGTAGCATGTATTTTTAAGAGAAATTCTGCAGGAAGAATGAGTCAGCAGCAGACACCAAGCTAGGTCTCTACAGCCACCCAATAAGTGCCACATGAGCTTCAGTGTGGAAACGTTCCCGCTCTCAAAGCCTCAGGTAGAAGACAGTCACGTTGAAAGGCTGCCCACTCCCCCCAAAACAACCCAGTAACCCGACTGTCCCAGAAGCAATGCAAGTAGCTCTGAATATTATCTCCCTTTCCACACTTTCAAGCACACCACCCATTTGTGCAAGCAAAGAGCACACGCTCCTTTCTAATGGATGAGGCAAAATTCAATTAATGACACCAATCTTTAACAGTCAGCAGAGACTGCAGAAATGGCTCATTCGGGAAATTTCTCTTTCTGAAAGCTTCCATGCACTATAATAAAGCAACTATCACAAGCGTTTATTTATTAATACTTAAAGATTTATTTATGAGAGATCTGCAATCAGCTTAACCTCTGAAAGCACAGCTTGATGTAGCTTAGCCCCTGGCCAGAGTTTCTCCTCTGCTTTTACGTCAGGAAGCAGCATCCATTAGCTCAGGGGTTAGTTGAGAACAGCCCAGGCGACACCTCAGCACTTGCTCAGGCTCAAGGCTGTCAAAACGAGCAGGCAGCATGCAGTCACCCAAGCCCCACTTTCATGCTGGGCTTCAATACAGTCGAGGGCAAGAGGCAGACTCCAGAGACAAGGAAAGCTGGGGAGTGGCACAATCAGGGTGTGTATGATGGTGTTTGTGAACGGAGCTGGAGAATTGCCACGTTCCCTTAAATTAGCATGGCAGGCAGAACTATGAAAGGCTGTTAGTGTAAGTTGCCCAGATCCTGCTTTTCTGTGAGAGAAAGGCCACTACCTCTCTACTATGTGACTGCAGCACAGAAGATGCAAAACACGTACGTATTGACATGTCTGTGCAGGGCAGAACACCTCCCAGAGCTACCAGCAACAAGAGGTTTGGCAACAACAGAACCACTTGACTTAAAGCAGCTGTACAATTAAGTTAACATATTTATTCATAATGCAGGCTAGCTTATATTTAAAAGAAAGGGAAAGGGAATGGCACAGGCAGGTATTTCAATTCAGAAGAGGGAGCTATTAAGGCAACACTAAGAAGTGAGGAGGGGAAGTTGGAAAATTTTCCCCAATAGTTTTGCTACATTACTCCATCATGATCTAACAAAACCCAGGAAGTCAATAAAAAGCCTATTTTAGGTCTTCAAGGAAGCAGATCCACATACCACCTCAACTCTCTCCATTACAATAGACAAACCTAAATGAAAGCCTTGCCCAGTTCCCAAGTATCAGGATCCTAGTCCTCTTCAGCTTGTCCTTTATCACTGGTAAACAGCCACAGTGATAGCAATAAGACTAAGTACAGCTGTCTAGAGAAGTGGCAGGACTGCACTGAAAATACCATGGAATTAAGCACAAGCCTCACCAACACAGAACAAGAGCAGATTTAAAAGCAAGGGCAGTTTTTCCCCTACCAGCAGTAGCTCAGGATCATGAAACTGCTTCCTGCCTTCCCCACCTCGTGAACTTCCTGCCACCCTGTCCAGGGAATACTCCTTTGTCCCTGACCATGACCTGCAGAAAACAGCCACCCGCCCAGCCCCGAGCATCCAGGTGTCCCTCCAGCACAGCTGGAGTGCTGGGACAGTCCCTTCACTCCAGCTTATGGCAAGTTCAGCTCTGCAGAGCAGTTGTGTTCTACCCCACCACGACCTTGCAAAGGGACACCCTCCGTGTCCTGCTGCTTCTGGATCCTCACAACGAAATCGCTGGTACCAGGCCAAAATTGAGCATCTGTGTCCTTAGAAGGCAGGGAGGGAGAGAACTGCTCATCACAGCCTCTGAGATAAACCAGCAGAATTAATTAATATGCAAAATGTCATCTGTTGTAAGTATACATGAAAAAAAAAAGTTGAGGTGGTAACATTTGTCATTGCTGTATCTCCCTTGGATCCTCTTCCCTGAATCCCAGGAAACACAGTAGGGACCACAGACCAAAAGATGGGACTTGAAACAGAAGCAGCTCAAGAAGTTCATTTTACATGCAGAGAAAATGAGCAGAGGGATAGAATTGGCATTTTAGAAGTCCATCTGAAAGGACAGCATCAGACATCTGCCTAAGAGGTCATACAGTCAATACAGTGAGCTGCCAACCATTGATACCACAAGACTTGTAATAGTTCTAGGGCCCAGGTGCCACACTTTCTTATCCAAGGGCCTCACAGGCAGGCAGGAGTGCTCTTGGACATCCACCTCCACTGTCATTGCAGCTACCCTTTGCTGAGTATCTCTTCAGCTCCACAAACCAGAGGGGACCCCCTTGGCTGCTGCCAGCATGGTGACAAAAGGGCCAAGAGCACTCATATCATCCTTGAGAGGCCAGTAGCTGTGGGGCAGTGCTGTGCTGGGCTGCAGGGGAGCCCCAGGGCCACTCAGCCAGGGGCAGCTCTGCCCACGTCCTCCAGCTCCATTCAACGCAGCAGCTCCTCGCCAGCACAGCTGCTGATTAAAGCCTGCACTGACATCTGAAGACTCAAAGGCACATAAAAAACCTACACTTCTTAATCTGATTCATGCTTTTTTAATGACTGGGGCTCGTATCATGTGGAAAGCATCTTTTGCAGGATACTGCTTTGACCACTGCTGTTCATAAATATAAAAAGACTTGCTAACGCTCTGCTAAACTTCTCACAGAAGTATTTATATCAGCCCCCCTCTATTTTTTTCCAACAATAATCTAATTCCTGTGGCTCTTATCTTAGCTATGAAACAGCATGTTAAATCCAAGATCACAGCTCATTTAGATAAATGGAATTGGGCACATCCAGCGAGTTATTCCTGTGGTGACATTTCTACTATTGACAGAGTCACCTCCAGGCCCAGCGTGGGCAGGGAACTGGGAGGACTCACTCACTTCAGCAGATCCTGCCCCTCACTGAGGATGCACAGAACAGCCAAATTGTCAAAAGGGACTCTACCGGGGTCTAGTCACATGTTAATAAGCTTTCTGGCAGCATTTCCCAGACATAACCTTCAAGAGTTACCTAGAAACATAATCCATCAAAATAAACCTCAAAACAGAAAAAAAGAAAGGAACTTTTATTGGTGGATTATGGTCTAGCTATGTGTAGAAGAATGAGTAAACAAACCAGAGCCACTGATCAAGGGAATAGCTCAGATTTCAAGATTATTTTCTTAGACAGTTCTTTTAAAAACACAAATAAGTGCTGTCAGAAAGTTTCCCTTTGCTTTCTTTGTTACCTTCCATGAGCTCTGAAGAATATAGCTGAACCTTATGGGCCTCTACAGGACTTAAGAGCACCCAGTGGCAGCTAAGCACTTAGTAGGCAATGAGCTGAAGTGAGCCTATTGCTCTGAAGCTTAACAGTTAAATCATCCAGAATAGATTAAAATTTCCAATCAGATAAAGTGGAAGTTCTCCTTCAGCACTGAATGGTTCCCCTTTTCTCTAGGGCTCTATCCCCATATTCTTTTCTAATCTGAGTAAATATATATTTGCATCCCTCTTTTTTTTTTTTTTATAAACACAAATGCTGGGATGATGCAGAAACAGCACTGTCAAAGGATTTTCTTTATTCATAACACTCCTGATCTGCATATTGATTTCAAATCATCATTCTTCATAAACAAAATGGATACACAAGATAGTCTGTCAATACATCTGCTGGTGCATCTCTCTGCTCACAGCCAGCAAGCCCATGCACAGTGATAACACCAGCCTGCCCTGCAGAAGATGCTGTCCCATTGAGAACTGGTACTTTTTGGACAGTTTCCACTTGAAGCTGTAAAGCTGAGATGCAACCAGAAGTGGTCACAGCCCTGCAGCCATACCCTTCAAAACACTTTTAGTGCTAGGACTCAGCCAAGGTTATCTCACTGATAGCCTGTGTGCACCCTGGGGACATTGGTGCAACGAGCACAACCATGCACTGATGTTTCAAAGGACACAAAACTTGGCTGTAGCATGTAATTTCCCAGCCCTGCTTCTGCCTGCCGAGTGAGATGTGCTCTGCTCAGCCTTCAGAAGGAAGCTGGCCTCACCACTGAGAGGGATGGACGTGCCCTGGGGAAGTGCACACATTAACTGTGTGCTGCTGCCCACTAAGGATCTTACACCTTCCTGAGCATCGTCTTCTCACCCTGAAAAAACACTTCTGCTTATTAAGACAAGGATCTCTATAGCCTATACCCCAGAAATTAATCACTCCTGTACTCCACTATGACACCACAAGGTAGCCTGCCTCTGAAAAATTAACTGCTTGGAGTCAGTCAAAAAGATACACAACTTAAGGATTTTCATACATTTTCTTACTCGGGTAGAATCATCTTTTCAACCCTTCCCTCCAATAATCAAGTATTTATTTGACCTGGCATAAATATTCAACCCATGCTGCTCAGTCTGCTTTCAGAGAGATGGTTGGGGTTCCATCTAAAGTCCTAGGGCAGGTTCTCCTCAAATCTCTAAGTTTTGCCTCTGAGCTCCATAAAAGTAGATTAGAGCCTGAACAAGTCCACCCACAATAACATAGGGGAGCTTGAAATGGATGAAGGAAGACCATACAGGGAAAAAGAATCTCAAAGCAAAACAGTTTCATCAGGTAAGTGTGCATTCTAAGCAATAAAAGAAGCTAACATCACCCTTATCTCCATTACATCAAATATCTTTTGCTTCCAAAAGCCCTTAAGGCTGCAGAGTTTTCAGTTACCTTCTCCTCTCTATTTCCACGAGCATTAATACTCTTCCTTAGAAGCCTGCTGCCAGCTGCTGCATGGTCTCTCTGGATATCATGAATTAAATTCTCAGTTCTTCTGACTTTTTCCACTGTTAGAAGGACATTTATCAGGTTAAGCCCAGATTTCTTTCCCTGTCTTACCAGCAGAGTTTTGGATGACTAATCAAAAGACTGAATATATTTTAAAGATCTAATTCTCCCTTCACTATTTATACTAGTCAATGTCACTTTGACACTATTCTGGCTTTCAACTGAAAGAAAAACTTTCAGACATAAATTCCCTTAAAATTAAAATGCTCTCATAAGCAGACAAGAGTGCTATTTGCTCCATCTTTCCCTCCTCCAAGTTAGCTTCAGCTGTCACCAAAACCACAGTAAGCGTTTTCCTTCTTGGGAACTATGTGTTCTTGCAGTTAAATTCAGTGGACCAGAAGAGTCTGGCATTGGAAAAAGAACTATCTGATTTTTTGGACTCGCTGCAAGAGAACCTATCTTGGCCAGATACAGTTATTAGCACCAAGAAGCAAGGATTCAGTTAAAGCAGCCCCAGGCAATGCACATTGGCTACACAGTGACCAGACATTCACCCACCACAGACACAGCTCTGGGGCTTTGACTGCTCTTTGAGAAGTGTTTCTTCCTGCAGTTACAAATAATGGTGAGCAAAGCATTTACTTTGTAAGTCAGCATAAAGATTTCCAGAACTGCCATCCGTGAATGGCTGCCTCTGTTTTAGAAAACAGAAAGTAGTCAGCAGCTCTTGAGAACCTGTCACAGTTGTCTCCGTTTTCAGTTTGTCCAGATCTGAAAGTACATTTCAGCTTCATTCAGATTGAGTGTTTAAGTCAAGGTCAAATCTACAATTTTTGCCATGATTTGTATTGTCTTCTGTCACCTACTCTCCCTGTAATTCCTGTTTCTATGCCAAGTTATAAAGAGGGCAACAGGGCCTCCAAAAGCAGCTGCACCTTAGACCTACTTGGAGATACTGAACGTGGAGCATCCAGGGAAGAGAGAGGTGCTGTGTGCTGGTGGCTAATCCTTGTGTGACAATACTTGGATGTTGTAGAGAACATTACCTCTGGGCATCAGTGAGGAAGAAGTACAAAAAGACAAAACAGATAGACACTGTCTTCCTAGAAAGCTGCTCAAAGCAACAGTTTTCCACGGATCACTTCTATCACAGTTTCCATCTTCTGGCTCGCCACATGTTCTCTCAGCCTGAGGCCTGGTCTTGCATCTCTGACAACTTCCAAGCAAGTCAGGTCTCTACCCAGACCTGCCTCTGCTTCAAGTGGTCTTCTTCAAGTGGTGAGTGGTCCCACTTCAACAATTGCCCCTTTCCAATGCACTATTAAGGTATGGTAAAAGCAGGTCTGCAAGCACATGCCTTGCTGTCCCCTCTAGGAAGGGTCTCACCTCCATTTCACAGGAAGGGGGCCAGTGGGAATTTTATCAAATATCAGGGTATGTTATGCTCAGGACAACCTTCTCTACAGAGCTTTTCCATGAGGGGTTGTTCATCAGGTCTTATTTTTAAAGAATCTGGGCCAAGTCATCCCTGCTGTAGCTTTAATGACGTCAATGAGCTACAGCAGGGGTGAAATTGGGCCATTATTTTTTATGTCCATATGTCATGTGCCCATTAAAGAAAAAAAAAGTGCAGAAGATGATCAAGGAAGAAAAGTTACTGAATCAAAATATTACACTGTGCAGAGATGAACATCTAGACGTGGAAAGTTTCTCTTTTGTTCCTGCTCTACATGTATAAATATAACAGTTTATGGAAAAAGAAATACTTCTGTAGTGTAAAGGTACAACACAAGTTCTGTAGTGACATATTATACTCACATTTTGCCTCCTGTGTTGATAAAAAAAAATAACAAGAAATCTTTACCAGGAAAAGACTTCTTCAAAACTCAACAAAAGCAAGCACCACAGTTGCCAGCAATTGTTAGTCTCTCCACTGTAAGGAAGGATTAATCATATTCTGCATATCACCCAGCAGTAAAGCCCAATGGACCTTTTTCTGAGCTCATTTCTTAGTAAATCCAAAACACGATCATGCAAATATCAAAGGCAAAAATAGGAAAGATAAGTTTGAACCTAAACAGTATTTTCTGTGAATATCCAAGCCTCAAACGCCAACAAAGGGTTGGGATCCAAAAGGGATAGAGCTGAGGACACCAAGCCTGCCAGATGTAGGACACCAGCTGTGAACAACAGCAGTAACAGCCCCCACATTGTGATTCTGGGCTGATTTTCAGAAGGCTGAACTGAGCATTTCTCTTGAGTGAGTGTGCCTATGTGTTTTCCCCCCACCATGCCCCAGACCACCAGATCCTGCCCTGGGCTGTGAGCAGCAGCTCACACCAGCCAAACCACAAGATACATCACAGCCAGTGAGACCTATGACCAGAATTTCTCAACTCTGTATTTAAAATCTCACTTAACTGACATTTAAGCATATGAGTAACCATATTTATATGAACATAAATTACTCACCAAAATGCTTATAGTCACACCAATATGCCTTTAAAGCTAGACAGCAAATTTTTCAGAACCATTCAGGAATAACACGAGATCACAGGAGCTTGGTTTTCAAGGCCTCTACTTTGTAGATAATTTTTATTTCGCAGCTTAATAGAAGATTCTTTTGAAATCTTTGGCTTTAATTCTCCAAGTCTCAGCTCTAGTCAAAGATTAAATCTTCTTTGTAAAGGCCTTTTTTCAATATTTTTTTTTTCCTTTGCATTAATGAGTTCGTTTTCCCACAATAAGCCAGAACACTTTGGGGTTGGCTTTATTTCTTTCTTTCCTCCCTCCCCGCCCCCCACCCCGCCCCATTCCTGCACTAGAATCAAAATAACTGGAGATGGAAAACGTGTGACCTCCCAAGCCTTTATTTACAGTATCAAACCACAAGGGAAGGATCTGTCCAAGTTTTCCAGCTGGAATGGGAACAGCAGGGAAAAACGTGCCCTCATTTTTGTAGCCGTGATATTTAACACATCACAGGAGAGAAGGATGGGGTAGAAGAGTTAAAAGCAAGCAGTGATGCCGTGGAAATACCAAATGAAGATGTCTTGGCCATAAAAATAAGTTCACATGACTACATCCTTTCTCCCCAGAAATAAACACAGCTTTGTACATGCAAATGTAATTGCAAAACCAGACTGACACACATTTAATGGGGTTACTTCTTGACTTCTACAATAGACAAGATTGTAAAATATACCTTCTGGGCTTCACCTGAATTTGTACTAGTGCTGTAATGATCTCTCCTCATGCCACCATCCCCCACATTACTACCACAAAGACTTTAACAAGAAGTGTAGAAGCACTGTAATCTTCCTCAGATACTCAAACAGCACTGTCAAACACAAATGAACAAGGTTTAGATCTATTGAAAGTTACTTGTAGCAGGAAACTGTCAGTTAGTCTGTGGTTATAACCACACCAGTGTCACAGCTCTTTCCTTCCAGTGAAATACATATGTCCAAACAGCTCCTTGTCTCTAGTGTTTCTATTGTAAAAAGGAGGAAAACAACCAAAAGAAAAACCTCACCTGAACTACCATGAGAAATTTCATAGTGCTGGACTATGCAGGAGACTATCTTTATTGAAAAGGGTTCCCTCTGTGCCTCTCCAAGTATTTACATCTTAGACCATCAGGTCTAACTCAGTTTACCTGCAATTATCTCCTACCTTTATGAGATCTCATTCCCCTTCCCTCACCTATGAGCAGGTCCCCCTTCCCCTGCCTGCCAGCACAACAAACACCACACTAACCCACATTACAGGCTGAGATAGGGGAATGCCCCAGTTGTGCTGCTCCATCACACTGCTAAACAGGGTCCCTCTCCTTGCCAGTACCAAAGCAGCTGTCACCCAGCTCTCTGAAGTGTCACCACCTTGATCTGACTCACTGTAAAAGGTTTGGCAATATAGTCTACAAAGGATCCAGCATGAGGATGGGCTTCTCTGCACTCACCCCTTACAAGGGGTACCATGCTCATGTCATGGGTCACACAATAAGTTCCCTGGTAAGTACAGGATGCAGAAAAAGTAAGATTCAGCCCCAATTTGTGTCCGTATGAAAGGGCACAGGGCTCTGGAAGGGGAAAACCTTGTCACACTACACAGGCAGGAGTGGAAATGTACCCAAACCTCACAGCACAGCGTGGCACGGGCACAAGGACAGGTGCTGCAGGCAAGGCAGGGAGTGCTAGAAGGGCATTAGAAGGAATCAACTGCAACCTGTGCTTCTTTTTGGCAGGACACCCCATACTTCTAAACAATTTGTACATATCACTGAAGAAGGGACACCACTTCCCTAGTGCACAAGACCTCTGTCCCCAGCCTGCCTCACATCTCAGGCTAAGGCACCCTTTAATTCCACCTGCTCTCACCTCACCTACTTTGCCCTCTCCTACCTATTAACCTCCTGCCCAATGTCAGTCTCTGCCTCTTCTCACACAAACCCTCACTCCCAAGCCCATCCAGGCTTCTGCAGTTGCAGGACCAGTGGAAACACCAACAGGCAGTGCAGTGCCCCTGGATGGCTAGGAGTGAAGATGCTGAGGGACAGAGCAACAGGTACCTCCTGATTTTGCATCAGCATCTTCCCTCTCTCCCTATCACACCACTCCCCCCACTGACTTCTCACCAAGGTCCCACAGCCACACTTCAAACACCACAGGCACAGCTTGTGCATGCACACGTGCCCCTCAGATTCTGCTCTGCCCTCCTGCTTGCACCAGGGACTGAAGACACTTCCCTAGGTTTTGAAATAACTCTATACAAAATACTCCCACGCATGACTTGCAGAGGAACCTCTTCCCATCATTTTCACTCTGTCCAGCAGCTTGAATTCCAAGCTTCTGTGTTTGGAAAAACAAAGGGACACTGGCAGGACAGAGGGGAAAATTACCTGGTGCCTACAGCACTTTCCTGGACACTGCTATTCAGCTCTTTGTTCTCGTGAACACTGCATTCCCCGACAAGGTTTTAAACCCATTTTACTCTCTCCATTCCTTATCTGTCAATCCATGGACTTGACTTGCTCCCTAGTGACGCACCCTGCACGGATTAATTTCACTGTGAATACAGCTCTGAAGGCAGTTTTCCCTCAACTGCCCAGGAAATTAATGACCACTCGGGCACCTCTGTCCAGAGGATCATCAGCCCCGTTAAGTCCTTTAGGCAAGTGAAATGAGGAGAGCCACAGCCTCAGGGCAAAGCAAACTCAACATCGCCAAGGGCTGCATTTCTCCTTTGCTGTTAGCACTAATTCAGAGGAACATGCTCTCCTCTACAACAGCCTGCGGGGGAGCAAAGGGGCAGTGCCTGATCTTAAGCAAGGGAGGCAAAGCTCTTGGGGCACAGATGTTCTCCATCAGCACAGGAGCACAAATTCACGTGGCAATTAATGCCTCTACGAGCATAAACTCCTCTGTTCAGCAGCTTTTGTTCCCAGAGAGACCTGTCCGCAGCTCCTTCAGAGAGCTGCAGTGGGCAGAAGAGAAGCTGCTGGGCTTTCTCCCAAGGAAATCAGGTATCCCACAGGGGGACAAGCTGCAGCACTGGGAGCAACTGTGAGCAGCTTAGCCAGGCTGATCCTCGACTCTGCTAATCCTGAAGAAAGACTTCAGAAAGAGAATCGACATGGGGAATGGTGAGGAATGCACTGGGAGCCAATTTCCCAACAGCAGATAATGAAGGTATTCAAACCACCCTGAGTTTTACAAGGATTTCTAGTAAAGATATTCTATGTTAATACAGAGCTGGTGTCACTGCAGTTTTTGCAAAACTCCTGCGACCCTGAGGTATAAATCCAGAGAAAGTGAAAACACATTTCAGGCCTATAAGTGAACAGTCTCAGAGCCAAAACCATTTCTCATTTCTCTGTTCTTCCCAGCAAGCTGTTCCTCTCAAAGCAAAAACCTGCAATTTTTGACCTTAGCATCCACAAGCAAAAATGCAAAGCTGCTATACCACAGTATCACCACAAAGAGAACCATTTGGTGGAGTTAAGAGTCAAAAAATGAGGGGTGAGAAACGTACTGGAAGAAAATAAGAAGATACAAAACTACATGGTCAGTCTAAAAGTTGACACCCTCTCTACTGAAAAACTTCTGTTCAGCCACTAACTTTGTAGGCAGGTTTAATACTATGATATATGTTTCCAGAATCCACGCAGAAGAGGTTTGGTGAGAGCTGGACACGTACACAGTGAACCCAGAAGCAATGCTCCAAAGGTTACACCATAAAGGATCAGCAGGTACGTACCTTCATAAAAAGCATAAGATCTCTTTACATTTACTTGTTAAAAAACACCAAAGGGTACTTGCTTCCCTATCTACACTCTTCACTAGGAAAGTTCTGCATGTCAATGCTCTTGGCAATGTCAAGCAAATTAAAAGTTCAAATGGCAAAACAAGGTAGAAATTATCAAACCATTTTAAGGTAGTACCTGAGGCTGCCCAACCTCACTGCAACAAAAACAAAATGCAATAAGGTGAAATTTTTTTTGTGAAAAGACCAAATTGAGATTTACATACACACAAGAAATGTATGTTAATTGTACATCCTGTGCAGCCATCCTCCATTTTAATTTATTTGGAAGATTTTAAATAAATAAGGATGTCAGCTGAGCAGAAAAAGACAGAGAATGAGAGGATTTTTTTTAAAAAAGAGGATTATTAGCAATGCACGTGTCTACACAATTTAAGCCAAGCCCTTCTCAAAAGCAACTCATACAGCCATTCTTCCAGACTCCATTTTATCACGTTTCCCCCGAGCATCTATTCAAGTGGAACCCAAGGTAAGGTTAATCCCCTCTCTCATCATCAGCAAGCTAGTATCTGTCAGACTCATTACCATTCTTCCTAGTAACATCTAGATGTTTTTTTTTCTAATATAGAAAAAAAAAACAGCCATCCAGCTGTGATGCCAGAACCTACCTTCTGCAAAAAATCTCTCTAGATGCTTCTGAACGCAGGAGGGAGTAAAGACAGCATTGCTGAAAAAGGATGTCACTGTTGGTCCACATGTGTCAACATCCTAGAGAAAGATAAAACACAGTTGCTTAACTGCCATGCCCATGGGAAATCAAAAGCAAGAATAAAGCTGCATTATTTTCACAGTTACACCATGCTAATGGCTCCTATGCAAACAACATAAAGCTACAACATTTTATAATTGCACATCAGAGTTTCTCTGCAGACATCCCTCCGGTATGTCAGAAATTCAATACGTGGTAGTAGGCGGCAATGAACACCTCAGGGATTTAAAGTGCGTTCCAAGCTCTGAGTCATCATCATCTCCAACTCATGGAAATTAAAAAAAAAAAGGAGAGAGAAGGAAAACACGCGTGCGTGTTGCACTGACCACTCTCATCTGCCCTCTCTGTACAGCACCGTAACTTCCCCTTAAAGCATCTCCATTTTAAATAGAATATCGAATCATTTCCATGAAGGGGACATCACCACAGACAAAAATCATCACATCACAGTGTTCTTCCAGGCAGGATCCCACATTTCAGGGTGGAAACTGTGTTGGAGCCGCCTTTATAAACCCCACAAGTCCTTCCACACCTCCAGGAGTGAGGCGAAGGCACCTCCCATGGCTGCTGGTAAGGACAGCACAGCAGGCCCGAGGGATGGCAAAGACAGGGGTGTGGAAGCTGCAGCACCCAGGAGGAAGGATCCGGCTCCCTCCCCACACAGCTCGGGAGGTGTCAACCCCAGGCAGCTCATTTACACTTCATTTTGCAGCCATCAGCTACCTGCATTCCCCCCAAGGCTGATTCTTTGTCAGGAGAGCCGAGGGCCAGGAGGGACTGTGGCTTAGGTGGTTTGCTTCCTTATGCCCAGCAGGCCGTTGCCTTTCTCCGATTCCTTCAGGCAGAGTCTCATCCTCACCTCCAAACACTGGAAACTGGTTTTAATGCTGCTTTTAGAGCATCTGGGTCGTACTTTTGGGCACACACATGTGCTCCCCCCTCCCAGCCATCACTCCCCTCTCCTCTTAGATCTCCCCAAGTATACTCCAATTCCTTTTAAGTCGTCTTTAATTTCTTGGCTTATCCTTGGTTGGTCTGCTCCTGCTGTTCTCCGAGGAAGAGCTCTCAGTGGCATGAGGTCTAACAGGACAGATGGAGAAGGGAAGGCTGGATGGAGTGTTTGGAGCCATTCCCCTGACAAGTGACCCGCGGGCAGAGATCAGAAGGCAGCTCAGCTACGTGTGGGGAGCACGGGGCCTCAGCAGCTCCCGCACGCTCCCAAAAACCACCCCCTCGGATTAAAGCTGCCCTTCACTCACTGAACTGCCAAGCTTAGGTCCACATCCACACATAAAAAAAAAGCACCCCAACTGAGACCTGGATTCAAGCCTTAAGATCAGCACCCAAAACCAAAAAATAAATAAACCACCAAGATGCTCCACTCCCTGCACCAAAGAAACTCAAAGGTATCAATGGTTTTTCCAGGCATTTAACTGCAACACTCTGCTTCAGTTAAATTTTGGTAAGACATAAACCTGTCTACTAAAAAAAAAAAATAAAAATTAACTGCTCCCTACCCTTGTACATTCCTGCACAGCAATTTAAAAAAATAATAGTGCTTGCACAGGTCAGATTGATCCTGGAGGAAGAGCAAACGCGAGTAACATTTCAGGACCATTAATCTCAGAGATCTCACCAAAAGCAAGCAGCCAGACAGCTTAAAAATATATTTAGTCCACAAATGCTTATTAACGTCATTTGCTGATTCACAGCTGAGCCAGTCGCATGGAGCCCAAATGCCACTTCTGCTTTCCCAGACTGGGTTTAATTAAAAAAAAAAAAAAACACACAAAAAAACAACAAAACACACACCACATAAACAAAGTTGAAAGTACAGAGCATCAAGTTGCTTAACCTATCTCAAAACCTCCTGTGATACAAGTATTAGATGTAGATCTACCCAAGCTGGAAACTACAGGTCCAGTCTGTAGTGCTATGACGTAGAAGCCTGACCCAAGTTTTAAAGACAAGAGATTTCCAAGTGCCAGGTCTGGCTCACCCCCAGCTTTCCACTGTGGTCTCAAAGGAGCCACGACACATCCGCATCCTCAAGTGCACAGCACAGAAGAAACACTCCTGCCCCACAATGGTATGGCAGCATTTTCGCAGCTTTGCCAGGCACCTTGAGAGCAGAAAACACCAAGTATGAGGCTACAACTCATTTCTGGTAGCACACACAGAGATGCAGCTGTCATACTGCTCATGAGATGACATTTCTTGACATCAACCCAAGCATGACCACTATGGGGTACAGAGCTGCATCTTGGTGTTCTATTTTATCATCACTCTTGCTCCCAATGTTAATATAGTCAAGGCCAGACTAGAAATAAGACTTTGCAGACAAAATTAATAGTAAAAATCATCACTACTTTTAAAATTACATCTTGAAATCAACTGAAGAAAAATATTTGATGGTTTGGTAGATATAAACCCCTGTCAAAAGTGCGCGTGTGTTTTGGGGTAGAATTAATCCACTAAATTCTTAAAGAATCCTTTAAGTATTTTTTTCCATAAAGAGTAATTTGAAGTGTTTCTTCCCCTACTGTTACAAAATGTGATGATGATTTAATGTCCAAAGGATTTTCTCCATAAATTATTTATTCAAATCTGCATGATGGAAATATTTAAAGACAACATTTTAATCTTACTTTGCATTTGAACTTCTAAATGCTTTTCCAGGAAAGCAGGTGCCTCATGAGCCCTTTTAGCCATTCCACCATACTGATCTGCAAGTAAAGTATCCTCACATTACCTTTTTTTAAAATGATTCCTTATATCTACATAGTTTTTTTAACCCAATATACATCTAATCTGGTAGGAGTCTTAACACTTTTTAAATGCTATACAGTTAACTCACTGCTCAAGTGCATTGGGATTTGTCAATAACCATTCCACATTTGTTTTCACAAGGCAGACAACTTTCTGTAGATGCTGGATATTCTAGACAACACCCTCCTAAAACAAACATCCATCAGAATCTACACTTAAATTAATTCTTAAAAAACAGAGTCTGCCCTGGGCCCTGCTCCATTTCACTGGTTTTGCAGAGCAGGGCACAGTTCTCAGAATTAGAGAGAATTAATTTAGAGGGAATTAGGGGCCTGGACCCATGGTTTCAGAAGGAGTTTCAGTGTTTGGTTGACCCACTGTGAGGGCAATCTTGAAAGCCTCACTAGACAGCTATGCAAACCTGGACACAGAATCCCCTCAAATGAAGAAAGATCTATCTTCCTACTTGGTTTATTCTTTTTTTTGTTTGTTTCATGTTGGTTTGTTGTGTGTCGGTGTGAGTTTTGGGGTTTTGGGTGTTTTTTTTTTTGTTTGTTTGTTTTTTTGTTAGATTGGGGAAGGATGACAAAACTTATTTTCTGCAAGTCTGAAACAATCACCCCAAAAAGAATAGAGAGAGTTCTCTACACTCTTGCTAGCACTACTGAAATCAAAAGTGATTAAATTCAAAGCCATTTCTGAACAACAGAAACTGAAAGTATTGTCTTTAGGAAAACAAACACCAGCATTTTCTCTACAGGAAGCACTGAGTAACAGATAATTAATGTACTCTAGGACATTATGACATATTTATAAAACTTGTTTTCTGGAATAATCATGCATGATTCACCTTGACTGTATTCCCAAGTCATCACTTTTTAAAGTCACTGCAGTTTGCAGAGGTCTTTCTGATGCTAGTCTTCATGTACTTATTTTTAGGTGTAAGAACAGACCACCAATGCAGAATTTAATCTTAAAAGTTGTCTGTTTTAAGCTTCTTTTATATTGATAATAATTAACTCTCTCTGCATTTCAGAAACATTGTGTGGTAACTGGTAATCCAATACCCAGTTGAAACTGCTTCTGTTCTAAAATCACACTACTGAAGTGCAGGAGACTTCAGCTTTATTAAACAAGGGACACATTTGTCCAAAGCAAACCACCAGGAAAAAGCAACTCGACAAAAACACTGAGAAACACAAGTCAGTATAACAGTTCCCAAAAGGCTAGAAGAACATTTTTATTTGGGCTGATTTCCAAAGACGAACATTACAAACTTCCTCCTTTCCTCAAAAGCCCTTCAGGGCAGCATCTCTCCAAGGAGGTCTCTGGGCATTGGAGCACTCAGAACTGAACCCATGCAAAGACCACGTTTGGCTTTGGAGCAGCACAATAGTTCATCAGAGAAGGCACATAAAAGCAGATCAGAACTAGTAGACAGATTCACAAAATATTTTGTGAGGAGGAAGAGGTGCCTCTCAGCAAGAGCCCCTCATCCTGTGATCCTTAGAGGAGGTGTTTTCTATTCTCACATCAAGTTAGTCACCCTAAAACAATAAGGGGATATAAGTGAGCTACTAAAAAGCAACAAACCAGAGAGAAATAAAATTCAAAATCCTGAAGAACTCTGTAATCAGAGCAACAGCCTCCAGGATGTGTCAAGAAATTAATCAACACGCAAGATATATGCAGCGGCTCACTAGAAAAATATGAGCTGCTCGAAAAGGCACCTACACCATCTTTCCCTGTCTGATGCTTGTAGCATCTGGACCTTCCAAAGTGCATCTGGGGTTATGTTCCCTAAGGAGCACAGGGTCCTGGCCTTGCTGTAAGCTGCCAGACTCAAGGGGAAGAGAGAAAATAAACAGCAAAATGTTTCCAGAAAGCTGCCTGGGTTCTGGACGTTGCTGTAGCTATAACGAGCTTTGCATTTGCAAAGCCCTTTCCAACCTTTTTTCAAAGTCGTTATCCCCTTAAGTGAAATGGGAGACTGGGGTGTCAAGTGTTACAACCCACTGCTCTGATTAGGCTGAGAGAAGAATACATTAAAAAACCCAACCTACGCTCTACGTGCACCCTTACAAGATGTTTATGAACCTCCCATCAGTCTAAGCAAAGTGGGGAGAGTTCACAGTGAACATCACACGTGGACAGAAGACACCCTCCCACACCCTCCAGAAGACCTCCCCTCCCTGGACAGAAGATGCCCTCCTGCCTCCACGGTGGGATCCCAGGAACTGCAAACAGCAGTGGCTGGTACTGTTTTGAGGTGGGTAGTTATAGCTTCAGATCTTTTGAAAAGCAGCTTTTATAAGCATTTATTGAGAGTCAAGTTTCAAACTCCCCTCTGAGAGAAGTAAAACCTACAAGATTTTTTAAAAAAGAGCATAAAAGTGGAGGAGGAGGGGAAAAAAGAAAACCAAACAGCAGCCTCTGGGTGGGTTCAGCACCTATGTGTGCTAAAGGCATTTCATGTTTTATGCATGAGAATGCTTTCACCCCTGTGAAGATTTCTAAGTGAATCAGCCAGAGAGGGTCTCTACAGCTTGTTTTTAGGAGGACTGTTATTCTAAAAACTAATTTTAGTTCAACTATTTGATTTATATTACCTTCCAGTCACTTCTAGCTAAGAATGTTTCAAGCAGACAACTCTACATCAGCTTCCACCTTGCCCCTTCCCCTATAAAAGTGGCAATTAGCACAGAAAAATTAGTCAACTATGCAGTATTTCACCTTAAATAGAGCAGCTCAAGAAATAATACCCCATTTAATCGGTACTTGACAGGCTCAGAAGAAATGCAGCATCTCAGTAACATGCTTAAAGAGGGTTTGAATTCCATTCATAGACCTTGATGGAAGCCTGTCCTTGTCAACAAAACCCACAATCCATAATAATGCTCAGTTCTGTGCTTTCATCCTCTGTTTTATCTGAGCTCATCTGATGATCAATGAGGAGTCCCATGGAATAGCACTCTGAATTTCAATGTCAACACAGCAGTAACTGTGGTAATGATCGAAAATATTTACATATTGCCTCATTGATCGTGGGGTGTTCTCTTCCAACCATCTGGCTACTGGGCACTCTTTGGGTTTAATTTTATTTTAATTTTAGGGCTTTAAATAGTTGTCAAGCAGGTTATTTAAACATTTTCACAGCCAACATGCAGCATTCCACCTCAATCGGGTTCTTGTGTTATTTTTAACCCAGAACATCAGCAATAGCATTAATCTATTTCATCCCGTCTCAAGGAGGGGGGGGGGGGAAATAATTTCCTTAACAAGGACAAAACCAAAAAAACCAACAGACTTGCTCCATGCTTACCAGAATGATGTGCCAATTCAGCTACAAGGTCTCACTTTTAATGTGACTCAAGGGTGTCACCATTTTGACAACAGATGAGTCAAATGGAAATATGTCACTCACTCTGCACTCGTTGCCAGCCTCGAGATAAAGAAACCCTGTAAGGGCTGCTTTTTTCCCCCCTCCAGATGGATACCTTCTGATCACTGCAACACTAAGCCCCTGGGCTCTGCAGCGTGTGCCTCTGTTTATACTGCCTTTAGTAACTGCTCAAGTTATCCCAGCCAGGCAGTTGAGGCCAGCTGCTGCCATACAGGCTGCAAGGATAAAGCTTAACCAAGCACCAATTACCCTCCCTCACCTTCCTCTGGCTCAGAGGACACCCAGAGACTCACCCTGCTAACCTCAAGAAAACCCAAACAGCAGCAAAAAGCACCTCTCTGTAAGTGGCTCTGAGCACCAACAGGTTGCACTCCCCCAGCACAGCACAAGCAGTTTAACTCCTGACTCACTGCTCCCAGGTTTCCATGGGAAAATAAATTTTTAAAAAGCTTTGGAAAGTTTATCTGCATGCGTTCTTCCAGGAATTTTGAGAGCAAGTTATATAAAAAACACAGGAAAGACTGACATGTACAAGTTTGCTGCAAGGGGCCTCTGCAGGATCCTTGATAGGAATACAGACAAGGTGCTTCTCAAGCAGTTGTCTAACTGATTTCAAGGGGGGTTTAGCAGCTCTAAACCTGTTTACAGCCAGAAGCTGACTCTCCTCGCTGCTGGTGCCATAAATATGAGTTAGGAAGAATGGAAATTACTCAGCCTTTAAACCAGGAATAAAAATACTCACAGCACAGTTTAGCTGATCATTTTGGTAACAATGTTTAAGATAAAACATTACCTTTCTTTTTCAGTTCTACTTTGATAACAAGGAATAAACCATGAGTTCTGTCAGCAAAGTGACACACAGATTACAAAAGACAGTGCAGGGGGAAAAGAAAATGCTCTCACATATTTACTTTTGATAACAGATGCTCCATCAGACAATGAAATCTCCCCTTTATGTCAAGCTCCTTCTGCTGGGGCAGCCTTATGAAGCAGGACAGAAGAAGGCTGATAAAAATCAGCTCATAAGAATCTAGAACTCTGAAAAGTTTTACTTCCCAGAGTCTTCTCAGCCCCATCTCAACACAGTGGTGCTGCATTTCCAATGCCACTGTTTCTCTGAGCATCAAGCAGAGATATCCAAGTGCACACCCTGAGCAAGGCAAGTCAAACTACCTCTTGCTCTTCTAAACAAAACAATAGATCAAAACTGAGAAGCCAAAGCAACACACAGAAGCTACAATAAAAAGTTTAATCCTTCAAGTAAGCTCACTCAAATATGCTCTGCCCCCTCACAGAGGTAAGCATGCACTGTGTAGATAAATGTGCCTTTTTGGAAACCCCATTTATATGCATTAAACGTTAGCAAAAGACAGCATTAAAAATTATTCTGTAGTCCCAAACCAGACAAAAGGCACATTGTGTCCATGCTAAACACATTTTTGAGGATATTTGATGGAAGACGTTTACCATCTGTTGAAGTTAAAACTTGGAATAGTATTTACAATCCAGGCACAGGCTAGACAAATAATGGGCCCCAAGAGTCTGGATAAACCATGCTTAAAAACAAAGGTGAAAAGGAAAACAAAACAAGCTACCTGCTCTTCTCCTTCTCCATCAGTTTGCTTTGGTGGATCAGAAGCTTAAAAATCACCACGCTCAAAAAATAACAGCCCACTTGGAAACAAGGAAGACAGAGCAAAACTGGAGACAGAACACTTGGGTTTTTTACTGTCTCTTCTACTGAGTTGGGACCTGCAACATTTCAGATGTCTGCTACTGGTTTACCCTTGCTTAAAACAGAAGGGATCCTCCACCTTTGCTGGTAAAGAGCACTGAGAAGTCAGACACAGAGTGCTACCAAGGAGATGAGGATGGCAGAGAAAAAGCAAACGAGAGGCCTTCCTCCCCCTTCTGTTCTTTTTCACAAAATATCTTCCAGTTATTTACATACTCATATCCTGAACTCCCCCTCCAGTTTCACAGTTTGCAGTTAGTTCTGCATTCTGCTGGAGATAACACATGTTTAGCTTTCAGCATGTTTAGGCTAGAACACCCTCTGAACGTAACAGCCAGGTCACTAAGCCCACAAAGGGAAGTATTTCCAGATGCCGAGACTGGCTGGAAAAATAACAGACTGAAATATGAGGCTCCATCTCTCCACCACCCTGAAGAAATCAACCTACTCAGTGAAGGAGACAACTAAACAGCTTGGCAACGCCTACAACTGGTGCTCAACCTCAGATCCAGTGAAAAGATGTAAATATTTAGATTTCAATTTCATCTGATATGATAAATATAAAATGTCTATTTCCTTCTCCTTCTTCAAAAAAATGCAGCCTTAAAAATAGGTAAGCCAGCCACATGGAGAACATGATTCTGCTGTGTTCCTACCTTTAGGAGGAGGTTCTTTAAGTTATGGCATGGGTCTTGAAACAAATTACAATCACAACTGAAGTTATTCCCATCGGATTATCTTCTGACATATATAAAACATAATTACACCACATCAACAATAAATACATACATAAGATTGTTTTGCTGTCATTCCAAACATCCAGTGGCTGATGGCAACCCATCATTTCTTTACATCTTAAGAACTGCCCACAGGCCTTTAGGGTTCCCTGTGGAGTGAGAACTCTGACTCCAACCCAAATTATCCAAAAAAATCCCCAGAGCGATCCACCGAGTCCTGAACCAGACTCCTTATGAGTAATCCATCCAAGACACAGCAGAAGCTGAAGAGCAGTTTACCACGGCTGTACTATAAAAACCTGAAATCCTTCCATAACCTTTTAAAGCACATAATGGAATTAAGGCCCCACTACACATCCAGTGTTAACAGTCGTGCAAATATCAAACTTCTCTGGGGCTGGAGATAACATGGCCCCACCCCTAAAGTGCCAAGATATGCCCAAGTGCTCAACGTGCTGATGTGATTACATCCCAATTAGTTGTGCCAGTAAAAGAGAAACGCCTTCTCAGGTCACTGCTCTGTGGGTTAAGTCAGCTAATACTCCTGAATTAGTGTCCCAAAGTGAGCAATCGTTATGTAAGTGCCAGCAATTCAAACAAATCACAGGGAACTTCCCTGTCCATTACAAGAATGGCTGCCCCACGACAATTATGAAACTTTCAGCTGTTCATTCACTGTCATGTTTCCCAAGTCCTCCTAGCTATACTCCAGCAATCAGAGGTGCCTTCCCAGCTAGTAGCAAACTACCTCTGATTTTGTTATTGAGTTGCCCAGAGCTCTACTTCCCCCACCCATGATGAGAATATACAAACTAGTGGAAAAACCCCAAGCAGAAATCCCAGTATCTGGTTCTGACAGGAGACTGGGCTGTTTAAAGGAACACAAAAAGGTAAGTGGCAGCTTGCTATTCCTCATTGCATCAAGGAACTCTCTCCAACTTACCTAAGCTCACTTGCTTTCCTGCAGAGCTTTAAGGTTCCTGCTTACAATGTCACAGCACTCAGCAGCCTCAGCTGTCCAAACACAACAGAGTCAGGACTGTAAAAGCTGTGCAGAGCCCTCACTATCCAAGATACTTAGTGCTCAGGGTTGGTTTGGGTTGGGTTTTTTTTGTGAAAAAACCCTGAGGTCCACAAGGACCTAGATGTAGCTCTACAAATCTGTCAGAGTGGAATTTTCTGGAGGCTGTTTAGCAGCCAGGAGAAAAAAAAATAATAATAATAATAAAAAAAATGTAATTTGGAGTCCTCAAGCACTAGCTCAGTAAGGAGCCAAAGATGAGCCTCTGCTGTGAAGGGCTGTTGGAAGACCCAGAGCTGCTCAGGCAGCTGCCTCCTGCCCAGCACCCTTCATCAGCCACGCAGCGTCTGCCCTCCGGTCCTGCCCCCGCGGCTGCAGTCAGAGTGGGGTATCTGCCCTCCTGCCTGCACACAGGAGCAGTGACCCCGACACCTTCACTCCTGAACTCGAGAGCACCCTGCCAGGGCTGATGGCTTCACTGCAGCTTTCCACCCTGTTCACTGTCCTGGGCTGCACTAACCACCGTTTCCTTGCTACCACCCCTTGCCTATGGAAGCTGACATACAGGACATGCTGTTTCCCCTCTCTCAGGGAGAGACTCTAAATTTCCCCTCCTGGATGAATTTTCAAAGCCAGCACCCCCTTGCTGAAATCTCCTCAGATGTGCCCAAGCTCTCCTGGAAAGGTTTAGCCTTATGCTTATTAGATTTCTTCCTGCTCCTTTATGGCAAATCATGCAGCTCCCTGTGCCTGCATATACTCAATAATTATTTATCTCCACTTGCCTAAGCAACCTTTTATTTCTCCTCCTCTCTGAAGCTTGACACCATGACAGTAAGGGTTACAGGAGTGAGAAGCAGCTCCATCTCCAAATATTGCCATCTCTCAGGACATCCCCTGGATCCCCACAGCCACCCTGCAAAAAGAGAGGTACCTTGTTCCCCAGCTGCTTCAAAGCTCCCCAGTGGGATTTACTGAAGCATTTTTGCTGTGAGCTTCCAGGGATTTTTTTTTTTTCTTTAAATTAAAAAACCCCACCACTGAAAGGGTCACACTGGTGAAACCCTGTGCCTATGGAAAACAAACAAGTATGACTTCAGGAGCTCTGCATATTGACTTGGCATCATGCTGACTAAAACTCCCTGAAGTGACAGGATCCAAGTTAGCCCCACGCTAAATTGTTTTGTTGTTCTTACATTAAGAACATCTAAATATCATTCATTACTTGTTCATTTAAAATTTTGAAGGACTCTTGGCACAGCACCGTGATTAGAGAAGCCACATTCCCTTTCAGTTCTTGGGTGAGTTCATACAGACTCCTCTGCCCCAGTCCAATGTTGTGGCATTTGGATTTCCTCCAACACCCAGGAAAAAAGTTAAAAATAAAGTGTCTTATTTATTATCTCCCCCCACATTAATGGCTCCATTTCCATTCACACTGAATACTACAGAACATTTTTGTTTATAAGATGCTTTCAGGATCAAAATTAAATTTAGACACATCTTACTAATTCAGGGAGAAAACCAGAAATATTAATTGCATCATGCCCTATGTCAGACAGCTTTACAATTAAATTAGAAGGCATCTTCACTGTTTAGAGAAACTGGCTGTTAAGAACATCATGGTTTTAGATGTTGCTTCTTCCAAGAAAATAAAACTAAAGAAAGACATTGATGTCTGTCCTTTCCTCCTCCCCAAAATGAGGCACAGATCTCAAGTAAGAGGAAGCCTAAAAGAAAGACATGGTATGAAAAACCATTTCTCAGTGGATCATGCCAGTTCTAGAACAGGACATGACCATGAATATGCACAAATGCCAGAAATCAAAATACACTGAGGAGAAAGCATCAGCTTTCACTGGCCATTTTCTGAAGCTTCAGTCAGGCTGCCAGGACAGCAACTGAATGACAAGATCTTTATTTCAGTGTAAAGGGGAGATGAATGCTGCTTTGGACCAAATGGAAGAACCTTCTTTAAATTCACTTGAAGGATGTGCTGCTTCTCTACCTGGCCAACTTGGAAAAGCAGTAACAAATTGTGAATAAAACAAGACTTTTTTTTTTTTTTAAAATTCAAGCTCCCTTAGAACCACTGTCAGTTATAAGTTTTGAGAATTTCTATTAAAAAATAAAACAAATCAAGACAAGGTCTCTTCAAACTGGTTGCTGTCAACTTAAATGATAAGTTAGACAAAACTCCCACATACCAGATGGCAAATCACAATAAATGCTCAGGCTGTTAGATGCACAACAAGCAACAAATGCATCGAAGTACACCACCAGAAGCAAACCCAAAATAGGAAGGACATTTTAATAATAAGATATCATTTGGGGGAAAGATGATTCTTAAGCTCATCAGAATCAAAAGTCATACAGTGAGAGCTTCTTACTTTCTTCAGCACCTCACCTAAGCATGAGGAACAACTCAATTTTAGCAGAGTTAAGTGAGGCTAAGCTGTCAGCAAGAGCCTTGGAGTTCACTATTTAGACATCACTTACAACCTTTTCTGCCAAGTTACTTTAAAAAATACTGTTAAAGGATACCAGGGAATTGTTTACTCAAACCATTACTGTTTCCTGAACACAGATGCAAGAAAAAGTTATATTAAGAAGATAAACAGCTGCTACTGTATGCTGTTCAAATGGTAACAAAAGCATCTAAGGGCCATAAAGGGAATAGTAAGGGAATTAAAAGCATTTTTATGCATGAAGATGGCTAACATCCGTACATTCATTAAAGTGGTATCAACCATGCTTTTAATTAAAAGTTAGTGACAGAAACTTAAACGTGATTAATGAAACCTAGCAGCCTACCAGAAGTCTGCTCTATCAAAAGCAAGAAGCACAGCAAGCTGTGTTCCCAGCCCTTGCTTCCTCATTTCTCTTCCCCTCTCAGAGATGCTGCCACAACCAGAACACGTTGCCAGGACCTCGAAGCAGCATTCCTGTGAAAAAGAGCAAGCCAGGACAAGCTTGCAACCGTGCCTGCATGCTTGGCCATCATTTTGTGTATCCCAAGGAGGCGTTTCTCAACCGAGCGGCCCGGGGCCAGGATGACGAGCTGGTTACCTGTCAGAATAACCAGTTGTACAGTGGCCATCGCAGGCACAGGGTTTGCCAAAGGTCAGGGCAAAGGCTGCCCTATAAACAGCAGCCTGCTGTTCAACAGGGGAAAAAAAATCACTCAGGAGGCAGTGCTGAACTCCATAACGCAGCCAGTCGTCTTGTGTTACTCGGGAGCACAACGCAGGCGTGACAAAAATAAACGACGTGATAAAAATACAGCACGAGCCAAAAGATGTGGGCAAGGAGAGAGAATTAGTATGCAATATGAGGATAAGGAGCCCGGCAGGACGTGGCTATTCCAGCATGCAACCAAAGCACCCCCTATTTAGATCCTGGTGTCCACGAAGACTAATCTATAACCATTGTCCTGCTGAAGCACTGTCATGTACAGAGCTCAGCATGTGTAGATTATGTCTTCAAAGACTGAAGACATTTGTTAGCACTGTACTAGGACACTTAGCTGCTCCTAGACGCACAGAGCCCACAGAAGATGGAAGGTCTCACTTCAGAGTGGGTATTATGACAGGAAGAAACTTATTTTTTTTGCTTAAACACGCAACTTAAAGTTTGCCTTAGTTATGGCATTTTAAGATGAAGCATGACAGGACTAAACGGGCTGACTGAACAACGCACTACTCCAAGGGGTTGCCCTAATGACACTCCAGCCCCAGGCTCAGCACCTCAGTGCACTGCTCTGGCTTCTCCAGCAGAGTGAGAGGGGTTGGGGTGGGCATGAAGGAAGTGATTTAGTCCCCCTACAGCTGGACAAAACCCTAGTTGTCCATGCCTACAGCCGTGGGACAGCAGCACACGCCAGGAAGGAGTTTAAGTCCAGGCAGGAGTCAGAACTCACTCAGGATTGTTGGGGAGCAGCAGGCAAGTGATGGGAAGGGCAGCAGAAAGGACCCCCAGGCCCAGCAGACAGAATCCCACCTTGCAGTCCATCATCCAGCTAAGAAGTGGGCATTCTACTCTTTCTAAAGGAAAAACACTTCTCCCTCCTGAGGGAGG
>NW_008605018.1:22705-38397 GCF_000691845.1 Merops nubicus | reverse complement strand
GGGCACGGGGGCGGCTCTCGGTAACGCGGCTCCTCCGCGGCCTCGCCTCAGGGCCTGCCCTTCTTTGGCACTGGCAGCGTGTGGTTGCCTTGTGGCCCTCTGATCAGGGCCTCTGGAAGAGAAGGTGGAAATACGAAGTGGGGGATTTGAAAATGGGGATCTGGAAGTGCTGCTGTGAATGCTTCCAAGAGGTGAAGTGGAGGGGGACTCCCAGGAGGGCCTTGTCCTCACCCGTGTCCCTCCACGAGAGGTGCCCGTGTGCCTCTGAAGCGCTGGTGTGGTGGCAATCCCAGCAGGAGATGAGCGTCTGGTTACCACCCCTCCTGTCCCTCTGCCTGCCTGCTTCATCACTTCAGGTTCAGCCACCTCTAACTCACTTGTGCAGGTCCTTTTGATTACTTAATTTATTGTCCTTATTGAATGTCATTCTGAAATTAAAAGGCTGGCACAGGAAAGCTTCAGCACGGGACCTTTGCTGGGCCTGTTTGTGGAGCAGCCCAGGCCGTTTAATCAAGTTATTGAATTTCTCTGTTCTATCGGGTATGGTCTGGTCTCCTGAGTCTCAAGGAACTTGGTTGCAGGAAGAGGAAAGTGTTAAACCTCTTCTAATTTAATCATCTGTGTTCAGAAAAGGGTAAAATTGCTATTTAGGTAAGTGGGTAACGTGAAACCAATTTTTAGAGGCATTTCTAAGTCTGCAAACACGCTTTGGCATTTTTTCATGGCAAATTCAAGTATTAATGCAGTTTTCAAGGTTTTGATTTATATGGCTGATTGTGGAGTTCTGCTTTGCCCTGTAGAACAGAGTGAAGTGCTGTGCAGGAGTCGTCCTGGGCAGTTTTCTGTGGTGGTGTGCAGCTGCGCTGTGGGGCAGGGCACCCTGTCTTGCTGGGCAGGGAGGAGGAACGTGGGCAGTGGCAAACAGGGAGCACCTGGAGTCTGTGACTTCTTGCCACTACTCTGTCTTGAAGACTGCAGTCCTTTCTTGGGGGACTGTGCTGATACTAGCATGCTGGAAGGTTTAAAATAGTCTAGAACTTCCAGAAGTCCCAGGTTGTAACGGGCAAATGGAACTAATTGTGGCAAGAGACTGTTGAGTTACCAAATACAAAAAAAACATTTAGCCACCCCTCACCAAAGAGCACATAAAACCCAGAGGAGCTCCAGGTTAGCCTGCTGTGGAGGTTCAGTCTCTATCTTGATAGCTCAGTCTGTTAAAGTAACTTTTTAACAAGAATTTAATGAATAAAGGCATCTATATTAATATTTCTATCTCTGCCTGCCTAACCCCTAGTTCTCACCACTCCCCCGTTTTTAGGTATGAGCAGCACATACCACATCCATCCCTAGAGAGCCCTGAACAGAGCTGGCAGAGCACTCCTCTTCCTCCTGCCTGTTGTGTGACAAGGGCTTTTTCACCGTTTCCTCAAGTTGTCTGTCACTCTCAGGTCTGGCAGAACAAAAGGGTGTAGGCTCCTCAGAGTCAATTCCACTCTCATTTCCTGAAGGTGCTTTTATTTGGAAAGTATTTTGCATCTGCTTGTTTTCCAGCAGCCTTTCTTGAATGCCAATGCCTGGATAAACATTCTGGTAATCAGTTATTTAACACAGGACATTAATTAGGCCTTGTGTGCTTTAAAGGCCCTCACACTGCGCTGGCACACGAGGCTGCACAGGCCCGGGCAGTGGGCAGCAGACCTGGGCAATCAGTGTGGCTTGGTGTGACAGCAGAGAGGGTCTGTGCACAGCCTGGGGGGGTCACCACCAGCTCCTGTGTGACCCCAGTGCCCAGCTGGGAGGAACGGGGAGTTCTGGGGCTTCACCCTGGAGCTGGGGATGGGCATGTGCCTTTCCTCCCTCTGCCTCCTGAGGGGCCTTCTCAGGCGTGGCTGTAGGGGGAAGCACTTCTTCCAGCAGTGGTGTCTGGGTGTGACTTTGTAGTAGAGGGCTTAGGATTCCAGTTATTGTTGTTGGTAGGTCTAATATAGTAAATATTCTCGAGGCCAGTACTGATTTAAATGTCTGGTGATTCTGGGTGATAGCCTGTGCTTTGTCTAGGCTTGTGTCACTCACTTATTACCACAGGTCACTTGCAGGCTCCTCCTTGGTGGGTGCCAGACACTTCTAGCAAATTCAAACACCAGGAAAAGAATCGATAAGCCTTCCATGTTATAGCCTGAATTTTTAATAGAAGCCATTGGGAGCACTGTACAGTGCTATGGGGCATGTTCTGTAGAGCAGCAAGAGAGGAAATATTCTTAGTGTGCAAGGAACTATTGATCTTTCTGAAGCGCATCCATTTCTTGGGTTCTGTTCTCCTGAAGAGTCTGAATTACATTTGAAGGACACTTCTGAGAGTCATGGTGTTTGACTAGGTTTGATTTTTTCCTTTTTGTAAATACCATTCCTATCATCAGGAAATGAAATTTGTTGTGGGAAGAGTTAAAGCTGTTGGGGAGCTAAGTCTGGGTAGAGCCATGTAATCAGGAAATTAAAGTAATGCTGCTGAATGTTTCCTGAACGGAGCAGTTGGGATGAAATGGGGCAGGATCTCTTTGAAAGTACTAATTTTCTATACATGTTTTTAAAGGCAAATTTGGAAAATAAACATGTCATCAATCACAGACTGCTTCACCTGCAAAATGCTTCACCTGAAATCTTAAAATTAGGCTTTTGGACTCTTTAGTATTCCCTCCTTTGGGTTTGACCAGATCACCCCCAGAGGTCTCTGGAAATTTTAAGGTACTCCAACTTTCCACCTTTTCTTTTCCTCTGGTTAAAACAATTTGGTAAATTTCATTTCCAATAATTGTTTTTCCATTAAATTCTATTTTGTGGGGAATATACTGCTCTTTTAGAGCAGGTGGTTGCTTCCCTCCCACCCCCCTTAATAGTGATTGGGAATAGAGAGGTACAAATTGAAGGAGGACTGTGCTGCTAAAAAGAGTGTCAATACTGTGGGTGTATGATGAGAAGTTAAGATGAGATGGCACTTGCATCAGCTATGAGAAGAGCTCTGTTTGGCACAGATTTGCTTGCAATCAATGGCAACTATATCAGCATTTTTTTTTTGCCTTATGTTTTTTCAGTCTTTTATATAATCTGTAAATTCACTTAAGTCTAGCAGCAAGCTCTCCTTTGAGAGTAGTTCCTATTCAGTACAACTGTAGTGCTGTCTCCCTAATTTTGTCATTCATTTTTGTGCTGAAAAGGTAACCCCACTGTTGATGTGCTGTTAAGGTTCCTGCACTCAAAGGTCAGTTCCCCCCGGAGTCTCCTTTTGTCTGGAAGATGGCATATATTAAAATTTTATAACAGCTCCCATTAGTTCCAATCCTATAATCTTGGGATCAGTCTGGCTGCCCTTCTTCACAGCCTATCAAGTGCAATAAAAGCCTTAGGTGAGCAATAAAGAGATGGGAATTAGATTCTTCTAGGGGAGACTTGTTTGCATAAAGGCTTAAACTTGGCCGCAGCTGTGCTGATGAGGCTCCTTCACTTGAGGGGAGAGGAGCTGCCCAGGCTTCCACTGGAAAACAGCTGATCTTGGGAAACAGGGCTATCAGCATGTGGGTGCCTGTGGGTGCCTGTGGGTGCAGGGCTGCACTTGCAGCCCTCATTTCTTTCTCTTCACAGTCTGCTCTTTGTGCACAATTTAAACAGCAATAATCTTTTCTGAGTGTGAGTGGGTAACTTCACTGAGGTTTCAAAAGGAAAAGGATATTTCCATTCCCAAGAATGAATATTCCATTCCCAAGGGTGGTATCTGTCCATCCACTTCTCCCATGCTTGGGATTCACTCCTCCTTTTGGTCAGTGCAGCCCCGGGAAGAGCTGGAATTGGGGAGTCCCTCCTGGCTCCTGGGCAGGGACTCCAGAGCCTCCAACGCTGTCTCCGGCTGTGTGTGGGAGGACTGGCCCGTGGTGGTCCAGGCAAGCTCTGTGGGCTAGCAGTTGTGGTAGGAGTGGACTGGAGCTCAGGGACCAGCACTCCCCTTGTCCTTCAGTCGCTGTGAAAGCAGGGTACTGAACACACACCTGTGGCTGGAAAACTGGGTTTCAGATGTTTCCATCAGAAAACTTCAGATAAGGTCAAGGCAATTATTTTTTTCATGCAGACTTACTCTGCTGTGACTAACACAATGGGCCGGTGCCTCTGGAGACTGTTATGCCCCTGGACATTATTATGTGGTAATAAGATTAGCTTAAAATCTTGGAGAAAGTGGCCAAATTCAGATTTTCAGTGTGGGATAGGTTTTTTCTAACAGCATGACTTCTCATAATTGATTGCATATTTTAAATGTCAGGCAGTGTCCTGCTAAGTTTATTGATGAATGCAGTGGGTGAAATGTAATATTAAGGGGGAAGAGAATAACATGGTATCTAACAAACAAGTCAGGGTTTGCTGTGTAAATCTGGGGTGGTCAGGGTCTCTTTGAAGGGCGTGGGCAGGGCCAGCCTGAGGAGCTCTTCCCACGAGCTGCTCCCTTCTCTGGGTGAAGCAGCCGAGCTGCCGAGTCCCCCCGGCCTGCACCCTCCCCTTCCCAGGGATAAGAGAATCATGGAGGAAACCCAAAGAGATGTGGATTAAATGAAGCATGTAATTTCTTCAGACTGTGGAGAGCCTTTCACCACGTCCTGTGCATATTGTTCTGCTTCAGCAGATACCTGTCCAACAAAACCCCTCTGCCTTGTGGATGGGCTTGGTACCACCTAGTGTTTGTTGGAACGGGCTGTCTGCCTGTGCTTGCTTTCTGAATAACTCTGGCATATTTCTTGGAGCTCTTTGCTTCAAAAAGCAAAGCCAGACATTTGAGGACTGGGAAAAGCCAGAACAAAATATGCCACATGGACTTAAGTGAGCCATCTGGTTTGTGTGGGTTATGACATTCTCTTCTACAAGGTGGTCATAGGCCTTTTTTTTAGTGACAGTCCTGCAACAGGAGAGCCTTTGGCATCCTAGCTGGCAATTTTACAGCTCTTTTTGGGAGCACTGGGGTTTGTAGATGACTGACTCCCTAGTTTTCCTGCACCAAAGATCAAATGCTGCAAAAACGAGTGACTGAGGACTCCTCAGCCCTCTGAAGTAAATTCATCCTTACAGTGACTTCAGTAGGCTTCACATTGAGATCCAACAGAGTGAGCTTACCATTGAGACAGAATTTGGACCAGAATTTTTTCCTTCCCTGGTGACTTAATTGATGGGAAAATATGTCAAAGAACTGCTTCAATGCAGCTCCATTAGTTTTAACAGCATGTTTGATTTTTTTTTCAGACACTAAATAATAAAAAAAAGGGAGCTTTTTTCTTTTTTAAATATTTCTCTGGTATCTTCACTGTTGAAGGGTGGTCCTTGATGCAATTCATTAGGCTTCTCCTTAGGTGGAAAAACATCCTGAACAATAAAGATTTATGTTCCAATCTAGTAAAGCAATTTACAGTGTTGTAAAAGATCTAAAATTAGCTGAAAAATCAATTCCTTTTATAATCAAGGGAATTGCAAAGAACAAAGTATTGGGTAGTGCAGGGTGGGTGTAATTGTGATGGAGGATTTGCAGTGCTTCAGCCCTAGGGTGTCACCTGAGAGCACTTTGAGGATCTTGGAAATCTGCTTAGCTCTATCTTTTAATGAAAGAATATCTGTATTAAAAATAAAAGCATAAAGGTATTTCTGTCTGGCTGAAGAACTGTTGCTGAAAGCAGGTGTTTCCCCTGACACGTGGTTACTACTTGGATGTCTGTGTTGCAGTTACTGTAAGGGTCTGAGGGGGTTTCTTGGCGTGCAGCAGCTCTGCTGGGGATAACAACCCAGGTCTCTGGAGCTCCTTGGTGAATGAGGGAGGCTCCAGTTTGGAGAGCCACTGGCATGCTGCAGGAGTGCCACTGCTCAGCCCTAAACCAGCTGAGCAGGTTGTTCTGACTGGCCACTTTACCTAGGGGATGTGGGTTGCACCCTGTTTGCAGGGTGTCCGTGGGGGAGGTGATGTGCTGGCCCCCTCTGCTTGCTCTTGAGTCACACTGAAGCAGCAAACAGCACTCTTCAGTGGATATTCATTTCTGGTTTTGTTGTGTACCTGTGGCCAACCTCTGGGTGCTATTTCTTCTTTGTGTTTGAGCATATATGACCAAAATCTCATGGAAAGAGGATTTTCTCTCTGAGTGGCATAGAAAATGCCTCCTCTATTAAAGTTTTTTTCCCCCGTCACTCTGAAGGGGAAGTGTGGAGAGATTTCTTCCCTTTTCTGAGTGGAGATAGGTGTGTCTGGTATAATTATGATCACTGTAGTAACTGTCACCTCTTTTGGAGCAGCTGCAAGCCTGGTGCAGGGCAGTTTGACGGGCACACTTGACTCAGCAGCCTGGATCTCCTTGCTTCCCTCTCCTCCAGCTGCCCGAAGCCTCTCCCAGCTCGGGGCGCCTGCGGGCGCTGGGGCTGGGCAGTGGTTCCTGGCTGTGTGTGTCCTCTGCGCCCCCGGGAGAGCCCTGGCAAAGCTCAGAGGAAGCTGCTTTTGGAGAAGGCAGGAGAGACAGCTTCTGTTCTGAGCTGGCTTTTTGGTTGTTGCCTCAACTCCTAAGGGAAGGTGAGGCCGATGTCTCCGCAGGTTCCAGCTAAGTTAAAAATTACAACCAGTGTAGCCAATAAGAAAACCATGATACTGTTAATGAACCAGAAGCTTTAATTAGTGTCTGTATCAATAAGTTTGTTTCCAAACTTTTTGTGGCTTTCCTAGACAATTTTATATAATGGGCAGATTTGAAGTGTTTTCATTTTGGCCATCAGGTTCAAGCTAAGACCATAATTTTTCTAGCAAACCACTAAGTTTCATGCAATAGGAAATGCTTCTTGTAAAGGGCAATAGATAGATAAGCTGAGGAAAAAAGAAAGGAAAAAAGAAACCCTTAAAATTGCACAGCAGTTTTAATTAAAGTTTTAATTTTAAAATGCTGCAGAGAGAAATTAAAATCCATTTTGAACAACCGCAAGGTAAAAGCAACTTTAAATATTTAATTTTCTCAGTTCAGTCTTTGCTTGAACAAAATTCTGAGGGGAAAAAACATCTCCAGATGCCACATGTTTGAGTTTAGATGTGTTCACTGACTGAAAGGAGTTATTCAGGAATTCAGAAATGCCAAGGAGTGAAAGCTGAGGTTTTAAACAGCCCTCCCTGTTTATCACTGTATTCTATGAAGCCACCTTTCTGCTGAGAAACTTCATTATAACAACCAGACTAAACTTGCAGTAATTTGTTCTGCCTTTCCCGGGTGCCCCTGAGAGGAGTGCATGGGAAGCACGACACCCCCACCAAAGATGTCTGGCTCTGTATTAATAGCTCCTCCGTGGGCAGTGTGTTGCTGATGTCCCAGAGCTCGCAGCCTGCTGGTGGGGTTTGGGCAGCTGAGCTGTCACACCTCGCAGGTGGCTGCCTGTGAAGCTGCTGCTGGGTGCAGCTCCCCGTTGTGTTTGTGGTTTCATGGCACTGTGGTCTTCTGGAGCCTGGCTGCTGCCCACAGCATGCAGCAAGCACAGAGACCTTTGTCCTTTTTTGTCCTAAATCTCTTTGTGTGAGATACACACCAGCTGAGGTCACAGGGAGTCCTGGAGGGATCTAAGAACCAGCCTTACCCTGTGTTGAGAGGAGAAGGTTAAGGGGATGCACCTTTGGTGCTGTCATCAGAGGAGATGGAGCCAGGTTCTTCTCGCAGGGACAGCAGTAGGGTAGGTGGCAGCAGGCACAGTTGTGGAATCATTTGGGTTGGAAGAGACCTTTAAGATCAAGCCCAACCATCCCCCAGCACTGCCAGGTCCCCACTGCCCTGCGTCCCTCAGCACCACTTGGAAACCCCTCCAGGGGTGGGGACTCCACCACTGCCCTGGGCAGCCTGGCACAGCCCTGGGCAACACTTCCCAGGAAAAAATTTTCTGGACCTGCTTTGAGTTATAGATTGGAGACGAGACCCCAGAGGTTCCTTTCAGCCTCAGTTGCTCTGATCAGGGGATTTGCCTTGTTAACTCCATTGAAGGCCCAGTGCCATTTGGCTTTAGCAGCAGTGTCTGGTGAGATGTCACAGTGTCAGTGACTGAGCTGAGCAGCTCCTGTGCTGTGCTGTTGCCTGCATGACATGGGTCTATTCAAACTGCTCTGTGATTTTTTTCATGGGCAGCCTGTCTCACTTGGAAGCACCATCTTGCAGAAGCCTAAAGTAGAGATGGTTGTAGATAAAAAGAGCATAGCTGCTCAGAGACTGAAAAAGAGAAGGACTGGAAAGAGCAGCTGGAACTTCTGAAGGAAGTATCTGAGTAAGAAGTGCTGCAGGAATCACCAGACTGGAACAGTGTTTGTTAACATGTTGCAGAATGCCCCTGTTCCTGAGAAGGGGGAGACTGAGGCAGCCAGCCCAGAGAGTGACTGGGGTAGGAGATGTACTTTCAAGCCAGGCTTTCTATCTTGTGGTAAAAATCTCATGAGAAGAATTGGAGTTTTCCTGCAGTAAGTATTACAGATTTGTCTGTGCTATTTCTACCTTCAATTAGGTTAATGTTTAAGCTGTCTCTCTTTATGTGCTTCATTTAATAACATATTACACAAGTGAATCATCTGAAGAATTCATCAGTGAAATATAGAAATAAATTTCATGTAACATCAGCAAATTAACATCTTACTTTGATGTTGTGCTTGAACTTAATATCCCAGCTCAGTTCCTGTTGATGTATTTACTCCAAAGCTGAAGCAGTTTAGAGCAGTAAATGGCATGAGCGTGTGTTCCATCTCATCACAGACCCGGCGCCAGAGCAGGCAGCGCCTGGTGCTTCTGTAACCCAGTTTCTGTGCAGGGCAGAGCTGACAGGCCAGATTGGCACTTGGGCTCCAGAGCATGGAGAACACTGTACAGCGTTCAGCAGCCCAGCTCTGAGCTGCTGCAGTGGCTGGAGCTGGCAGCCAGAGCTTGTGACACACAGCGAGGTGCTTTCCAAAGAGAGTGTCTCTCCCACAACGTTTTAGAACCTTCTGGTACATCTTTTCCAGAGGCATCCCATCCAGGGCTGGATTTGATGCAACAGATCTGTGTGGAGAGGCATTTAAAGGTGTGTCCCTGAGCCTTGGATGTTGTGAGGAGGTGCACTTGCTCCAGGCCATGCTCTCTGGCTGGCTGCCTTTGGGGCTGGCTTACCGGCGTGGCTCTTGCTCTGGCAGTGACTGGCAGTGCAGGGGGTGGCTCCTTTGCTTCACTGCACTTCCTCTAAGGTGGTCCTTTAGAGACAGACGAGTGTGGGTGAGGCCCTGGGTGATGTGCAGGCAGATCTTTGGGTTATTCCAGCCTAGTGTGAGCTTCATTAAGTGCTCTCCTGCCAGCCCATGGTAAGATCAGCAGTTCTTATGCTGTGCTTTGTGCATGGTGGCTGGCAGCAGGACTCCATCACTGCTGATAATGAGTCCTTGTTTTTGAGAGCATTATTTAGGAGCTGAGAATGCCTTCCCTCCACCTCCCAACCCGGTGACAACCAGCAGAGCTCAATCCTTTCACCCTCTTGTTGTCAGTATATGCTGATTTGTCAGTATTGCAGATTTCACAAGGGAGACCTAACTCCTGTGTATACTCATAGATTCCTTTAGAAGAGCTTAAGAGACAGCCTCTTGTCAGAGACAGTTGTATACAAGTGTCTTGCTTCTCATCTGTATCAGGAGTTGGCAGCAAAGGTGCTTCTCAGGTCCCAAGAACTGCTGAGGGAGAGGGTGGAAAATTCCCGGTGGCTTGTTGGGACTCTTAGAGCTGGTGTTCAGCAGTGGTGCTCAGGCCAGGCCCTGGCGTGGTGTCGGGGGGAAGAGGCTCCACGGAGGCTCTGCTGGCACAGCTCTGTCTGTTCCAGGCCCTGTGGGGCTGCCCTGCCAGGTGAGGGCCCAGCTCTGGCAGCTCACAGAGTGCTGCTCCCCTGCAGCCTGGGCGTGCCAGCGGAGGGGTGCCAGGGCTCCAGCCCCAGCAGCACGCCTGGCACCTCTTCCCAACAGCCTCCTGCCGTTCTTCTGACCCAGTCTGGTCCCCAGACCAGCCACTGGCTTCTCCAGACACCAGGCTGTCGTGGCACGGGGGCACTGTGATGGCAGAGCCTCCTGACAGGGAGTGCAGGAGTGCAGAGAACCAGCAGATGAATCTGGGAAAGCAGTACAGGCTGCCAGTGCAAATGCAGCTTGGCTGGCAGAGCTGCCTCTCCTGTGGGGTTCCCTGTGCCCCTGCTTGGAGCTGCAGTGTGCTCGTACCCCTTGCTGATGGAGCAGAGACAGTGGCACTGTGTGCTTGGCCTAAGTCACGTGGGTGGCTCTGCACACATTTGATCAAGGATCCTGAAAAGAAAATAAAATAAATGGCAAGCAGATGAGAAAGGCTCATAGTGGAACTTAAAGTAGTGGTGCGAGCCCAGTCTCTCCTTACTGAACCTCTGCTGCCAAGGAGGTGAACTCTGGGCTAGCCCCAGTCAGGGCACAAGTCTGGCCAAGGGTGGGCAGGCTGCTCCTGGGGAGGCCAGGGCAGACAAACTGAGTTTTCCTCATGCTGCTAAGAAGCCCTGAGCCAGTTTGTAGTAGGAATACCTTCTGGTTGCATTGCAAATGCAGGAACTAAACGGTGAATGGGGAGTTGTTCCTCACTCCTGTTCTCCATGTGCCTATCTTTGGATTAGCAGCAGAAAGCAGCTTTTCTTGTAGGATGGTTTCTGTGCTGCAGGAAGAGTCGTGTGGCCATCTGTTGAGGAAAATGAGCAGTTTGCAATATGTTACATCTGTAAATGGATAAACTCTTCCAATCATTACACGTGTTTGTATACATACTCGGGTGTAACTGAGTGTAACTGAGCAGTGCAGCTTGCTGCTTCATTTCCAAGGGACAGGACAAGAGGAAACGGCCTCAAGTTGCCCCAGGGGAGGTTGAGGTTGGCCCTGAGGAACAATTTCTTCCCCACCAGGGCGGCCCAGGGCTGTGCCAGGCTGCCCAGGGCAGTGGTGGAGTCCCCACCCCTGGAGGGGTTTCCAAGCTGTGGAGATGTGGGGTGAGGGACACGGGGCAGTGGGGACCTGGCAGGGCTGGGGAAAGGTTGGACTTGATGATCTTAAAGGTCTTTTTCCACCTCAACAACTCCATGATTTCCCTGTAGCTGGGAGCCAGTGTGCTTTTGCAAGGTCCATAGTGGGTAACTGTAATTTCAAATGCATTTGTGTAGGTTATAATGCAAGGATTATCATAGACTCTTAGTCTTTCTTGTTGTTCAGAATTGGCTGATTATTTAGACAATTATCTTGGCTCAGATGTGTTCCAAAGGCTCTCAGCCTGGTTTGTTTGATAGCAGGATGATGACTGCTACACCTTGTAGTACTGGGATTATTTGATTTTGTTCCAGGTTTATCTTTCTCTGAAGTATAGTGGAATATCAATTAAACTTCAATTATTTGAGATTCTTAGATAAGCAACTGTATTGCAGTGCTTCAGAATTCTTCAGTGTTAAGACAAACACTGTTTTATTTTCCCTCTAATACCTAGTTGGGAGAACTGATTTTTAAAAAGCATCAAACATCCATCCTCAGAGTGAATAAATGTATTTTCCTGTTTTGTTTGATGTGTTATTTAGTACAAGCAGCAAAGTAAAATGGCAAAGCTAAGGAAATTGTAATGGCTTTTAGTGATAAGCAAACGAGTATCACATTCTAGTTGTTTTGAGGTTGTTGATTAAAGAGATTGGATTGAATTCCTGTCATTTGCTGTGGTTCCCTGTCACATCTATTCCCAGAGCACCTGGGGTTTGTGTGCTGACCTCCTCACTGAGCTATTTGAGGTGGGTTCGATGGCCCTGTGGCAGTGCAGAGGACCCTCTTGCCTGCATTTGTCCCTGAGGAAGCTGTTTTGATCCTTTATCTGTTCAGTCTCCTGTCTTTTGTGTTAATGATTTTTAGGTTTCTCTCCTGCACAGTACGGTGCTGTCAGCAGCAGGACAGTGGGAAGCGAAGCGGGAGCTGAGTGGTGGCACTAGTGGTGCCCTGAAGAGGCAAGGGAGACTCTTCAGCTCACCCCTGTAGTGGAGGGTGGTGGGGTGGCTGTGAGCTCTGTGTGCTCACTGCTGACTCGTGCCCCTGCATTGAGTGAGTGACTCCAGTGGGGACTCCATGGGAGCATCCAAACTGGGCATCTCCAGGGCCCCAGGTATCGTGGGGTTCTTCCCTCCCTCAGCTGCCAGAGGCTTGTTCCTGTAGGGGCTGCACACTCTGTCCAGTGTTCTGTCCCACAGCTGGTGTCTCAGTTCCTGCCCTGGTGGGAGGTGGCAGCCTTTGGAGCTGGCAGTGTTTCCCTTCACACTGCTGGTGCGTGGTTCTGAACCTTCTCCCTTCTCTCCAGAGCAGTTACACTGTCAGACCTGTCCCACTGCACAGCGGTGCTGCCCTGGGGGCTCAGATCCTCCTTTGTTCCTGGGTTTACTGCTCGTTTTGCAAGGGCCTCTTTCAGACCTTGGTGGGTATAACTTTGAGCATCATTGATGCTGTATGAGTCAGAGAATCCAAGGGAAGGAGGAAAAATTATATTTTTAACTGCACAAACTATCCTGTGGAGGGGTCCTGCTAGGGTACTGACTTCTCATTATGCAGTAATTTATATTCAAATTAATTTTGACAGCTGGCATTTTGTCTGTATTAGCTGTTATCATTTAAACTTCTGTAGCAATTTATAATGTAGTTGATGTTGACCAGAACAATTATTTTTTTTTAATACTGTGGAGAGTCTCATGATGACTGGTCTGGCTGATAATCAGGAGTGCAGGAGTGTGGCCAAAGATCAGTGACTCAATGGCCACGTTTTGAGATAGCACTGATTGCCCCTGAGAAGAAAGCTTCCAGAGGTGCACAGAGAGAGGCCAAGAGGCAATGGTCACAGCTGCAGCAAGGTACAGGCACGAGGACAAGAATAGTTCATTGTGAAGCTGGTCAAATAATGTGAGAGGTTATAGAAGTCCCTGTGCTGTAAAAATGCCACAGTGAAAAAACCCCTGTTGCTTTGCAGAGGAAAGAGAGGCCAGTGGGGATCAGCCCCTGTGGGTGGCCCCTGGTGCCCAGCCACTGCTATACCTCTGTAATAAAGGCAGGGCTGCTCTGAGCTCTGTCCTGGGCCCTGGGCCAGCCAGGAGACTTAGCAAGTTCCTGATGAAGCATGTGGAATGTTAACTCAGTCGGCTTGCTGGGTCAGGATCTCCTCATGAATTCCCATCTTTCCTCCTCTGCACAAGCTCGTTTGCCCACGGTGCAGCTGGGGCAGAGGCACTGGGCTTGCTCTTCACAGCCAAGGAAGCTGTGATGCCAGCAACTGATAGAACAGTTCAGTGAGACTGGGAATTCCTAATCACACAAAGTTTCTAGAAGAAAAATGGTTGCTTATCTCAATTAGTATCACTCCCTGAAGGGGTCTATGGCCTACATTCTGCTGGAGCTGAATAGGCAGCCTAATAGAGGAACCTTTTAAAACTTTTCTAGCTGAATACCCAACATAATTTCACCTTTTCTATAAATCTTGCTCTTACTGCTTTTTGTGTAACTTGGCCATCATAATGGGAGATAGGATAGAAGCACATAAAATATTCAAGGCCTGGGAAATGCACGTTTTAAGCCAATGAATAAATTTAGTGGTGTTTGGGTCAGGCCCCAGGAGGTGGTTTTGAAGCACTTGAACCCTCTGCCTGGCAATTCTTTTTTATGACTGTGTTGCCAGATGATACAATGCCCTGGGGGAAGCCAGGGTCACCTGGGGCACTGTGTTACTTGGCTGCCCACTGGACTGAAATCAGCAGGTTATCTTCTCACTGACATCTGTGGAGCTTGGATCAGACCCTCTGAGAAGTTTCATATACTTTCAGAATGGTGTTTTATTTGATCAGCTTCTGCTTGTCCCTTGAAGTTGGTGATTTCATCTAAAAATGAAGGGGATTACTTAGATCTTGATTTTGCTACAGTTATAGTGTAAACTGAGGATCTAGAACAGAGCTAGAGGAAACAAGTCACCTAGTGCTACAAGGATTGCCTTTGTTAGCAACACAGCAAAGTGGATTTTCATCTCTGCCCAGCTGCAGAGCACAGACTGTTTCCAGCAGCAGCTGGTACTCTGAGCTCGGTGAATTGTGAGCTGATCACTGTAGACTGGGTTTTCATATTTACTTCTATTAGAATGTAAGCCCTGGTAGATCCAGGAACTGTAGATTCAAAGCTTTCTGTCTAGAGAGTTCAGCTGCTCCTGTGTGTTGAATGCTGAATGTCTCTGCTGTGTATAAAGTGGAAGTATAGATGGGTAGGGAGCAGCTAGTGCTACAGCACCCAGAGCTTTTAGGCCTTGCCCTCTTTTGAAGGCACTTCCTCTCAGCTCTGGTTTCAGATAACTCTGTTAGTATTTCTCACCCCCCACACAGGCTGTGCACACCATTTACCTTTCCAGGAGCAGTCCTGCTGGCTCCTGCAGAACCTGCTGGCTCCTTTTCATTTCACAGCCAGGCTGTTGGCAAAACAAGTGACCTGGACCCGGCCCTCAACGTGTGGCCACAGGGAACGTGTGACCCCCAGGCTCGCTGGCGTGAGTTCTGCTCCCAGTGTAGGTTTGTGAAGAGCCAGCCCTGTCTCCAAGTGCAGGTTGCTGCTTTTAGGCACCGCATCTTCCTCCTGCATCCCTGGAGGAGGCTGTGTGCACGGCCGGGCGCGTTTCCCCGGCGCCTCAGGAGGCCCGTGGAGGAGCCATCTCTTCCCAGCTCTCCCAGACAACATCCAGGGAGCACTGGGTGCCAGCGGCGCTGGGCTCGTGCCTCTCTGTCAGTGTGCTGCATTTTGGAGCCAGGGGGACCAGTTCACAGATCAGTGTGCTAAGCACAGGGAAAGCAGCACATCAGAGGCAGTCTACCCTCAGAAGTTGATTCAGCTGTCCCCTGCTGAGTCCTAGAGTAGCAGAGGTTGGACAGGACCTCTGCAGATCACCTGTTCCAAACCTCTGCTCAAAGCAGGTTGCTTAGGGCCTTGTCTGTACAAGTCTTGGGTACCTCCAAGGATGGAGACTCCACCAGTTCTCCAAGAAGGTTATTCCAGCATTCCACCCACCTTACAGTAAAAAGTTTCCTTTATTTTAGTCAGAACTTTGTGTTTCAGTTTGTGCCAATTGCCTCTTCTGTCACTGGGCACGGCCGAGAAGAATTTGGCTTCATGTTCATTCTCCCCCTTCCCTCAGGAATTTATTTACATGAATAAGATTCCTCTGAGCCATGAATCTCTAAAGAAGAGCACATTGGTTTCTACTAAATGAGCTCCAAGTGTGACAGATGTAGAGTATTTTGGAGAGACAGAACTGTCTTCCAAATTCTCACTTTTTCTTCGTATTCCATAGAGTACATGGTGCTAGCAAGGTCTCTCACACCTTGTTTGGGTTTGGGTTTCTTTTTCATTGGTTTGTTTTGTTTAACAAAGTAGGTTTCAATTTCAGCAGAGTGTACTTTGTGTTTTTTCCAGCTGGTGCTGCCTCCCTCCTTGCTGTTTCCCCAGGGAGAGGTGAGGACCCGTGCTAGGGCCTGGTGGTCTCTCACGCTCGGCAGTCTGGCGCTGGCTGGTAGGCTTGTGTGGGGAGTGTGGAATGTTCCACTCTTCCCCTTTTCCAGAGGAAATGTGAGAGAGAGAGTGTCAGTGGACTGGG
>NW_008605018.1:5022-22674 GCF_000691845.1 Merops nubicus | reverse complement strand
CAGCAGGATGGGACTTCCCACTTAGTTCACTTCCATCTCTGCACTGTGGCTTTGCTCGCACAGATACAGCTCTTACTCGGGGAACATTAAAGCCACGTGAGCAGGGAAGGGATAAAGAGGTTCTAATGAAGTGAAAAAGGAACATTTTGTAGCAAAGAAAAACAATTTATTTCTCTGTCAATAATATGTGTGGTTAATTGGCGAAAAGCTTCTTATGCAATCTATTTTGTCTAAATTTATGTAAAATAATCCCTTTTTTAGCCACTTTCAGCAATCTCAAAATCTTATTTTCCAGGCCCACAGCTTCCTGGTAATGTGACATCAGTACAGCAGCCCAAGCTGGTGATTATATTAAAAGACAAATACAATGGGACAAAAGAAAAAGACTGTGGCTTGATCTTTTCCATTGATAAATTTAGAACTTGTAAAAGCTGAAGTAATAGTTGTAGTGATAAAAAGAAATATAATTTTATACTTACCCGCTGTTCTAAAAAAACAGTGTATAATTATTGTGGGAGGAAGAAAAATGCATCGCTCCCCTCGCTCTGCTCCCTCCCCCCTTCTCTTTAGTGTTGAAATCATCCGGTTTAATTAAATCACCAGCCTATTTCTGCACAAAAGATGACATTTCATTAGTGATGTAAGATGTGCATGAGACAGAATGAACCCAATTTTCAAACGGATTTCAATTTGGAAAGGGCAGCATGGAAAAATGCCTTGTAAATGTGTGGGGTGAGCTTGTTGAGCAGCCCTCGGAAGGAGAGGGGATTATACAGTGGTGAATAACTGGACAACAGTCCCTCCCCCACCTCAGTTCCTAACTGCCTTCTTGTAATCCCAGTTGATGGGAGGTTAGGTACCTGACATCATGTGTCAAGGATATGTTAGAAATAGAGTGAAGAACAGACTTTGGACAATTGCTGGGAAAATACATTTCATTTTCTCCATATTTTTTAGCTGAGGAGTAGCCTTCAGTGGCTTTGTCAAAGTTACCACCACCTTAATCTGTTCTCTGTCTGTGGGGAAAAAAAGGCAACAGAAAGATAAAAACCAATTTCCCAAAAATTGTTTTGAAAAAAATGTTGGTTTAGTAGCAGCTTTTCCAGACAGCAAAGTGCTGTGAGTGGCTGAGTTAGGAAGTGGGGTCCCTGTCTCACACAGATCAGTGCTTCTCCAACGAGATGGGAGCAGTCCTGATGCAGTGGAGCCCAGTTCCTGCTGCTCTCCAGCTGGGGCTGGGGTCCTGCTCTCACTGCTGTGAACTGACCCAGCACAAACCTGCCCCCTGGAAGTGTGAAATGAGCCTTTTGCAATTTGCAGCATTTCTGGCTGGGGTGAGGGAGGTGAAGGCCCCAGTCCCTGTTTCGGGAGACGCGTGCTCAGGGGTCAGGCTGTGAGGCTCAGAACAGGAGCAGATGAAAACCTTCCCTTGTTCTCTATTGACAGAAACCCAACCATATTGCCACTTCTGCTGAGATAGGTGTTAAAAAAGGGGGGGTTGTTGTTTCTGTTGAGAGCAAAGGCTTGAGCTATGGGAATGGTAGTGGTGTTTATGAGGAAATAGGGGCCAGAGGTTCCCACTATTCCAGCCGTCAGTGTTCATCTAATGGTGATTGCTGCCCCAGAAGAGCAGGCTCTGTGTAACAACAAGATCTGTCACCATAACCCTCCTGCCCTTCTGCTTAGAACATCAATCTTACAGACTTGCTTAGGAACAGGGGAGGTAAAGCATGGAAGCAGTGAAGTGTTTTCTGGAATTTCAGGCTGGTGTGCAAGGAGCCTTCCACAGTGTTTGCATGAGTTTGTGGAAAGTGGGGTGTGTGCTTTTAGATGGAGTTTGGAGAAGTAACAGCAGGTCAAAGGAGTGCTGGACAAATTTAATTTAGCCTTGTTACTGGAGTAGGGGGTTATCAGGAGAAACTGAGTGACCATCCTGTCTGCCCCTTGGCCTAGGGAAATGCTGCTCTCTAAGCAGGAACAGAGCTGGAAGTTGGGTCACAGTTCACCTCCAGTGTTTCTAGACATACAGATGATGGATTTCTCTTCCATAGGTTTCCCTTTGGTTGCATTTTTTTCCCTTTTGCTCTGGATCTCATTCACAGGTGGCAAGCAGAGCATTGCACTGGCTTCTGCATGGAAGGAAGGACTGTTCTGTTGTGTGCACTGTTCTAATGGGCCTGTTCTCCCTTTCAGACAAAGGAATGAAGAAAATGAGCAACATCTATGAATCAGCAGCCAATACCCTGGGGATTTTTAACAGCCCATGCCTGACCAAAGTGGAGCTGCGGGTGGCATGCAAAGGCATCTCGGAGCGGGATGCCCTCTCCAAGCCAGACCCCTGTGTCATCCTCAAAATGCAGTCGCACGGGCAGTGGTTTGAGGTGAGTGCTCAGGGGCAGGGAGTGACTGTCCTGGGGTGCTGGGGTGGCACAGGCCAGCTGAGGCCAAGTTAAATAGCAAGATTAATGAAGGGAAGAAGCAGTTTGAAGCATGTGGCGTAGCCTTGTAAGAAAGAAGGCAGATTTTGCATTAACACTTTCAGTCAGACTCCTGATGACACTTTGAATTTCTCCTTGGAGTCTGAATTGGAAATGAAGATGATTAAAGGAGGAAGGGTCATAATGCTTTGTGTGCTGCCTTGTGTCATGGAAGCTGTAGAGCAGAGAGAATGATGGGGCACATCGTGCATTCCAATCTGAAGAAGGAAACACTGTGGAAGAGGGGAGCATTTACTACTAGCTGGGAAGGAATTTGGTGACAGAGTGCACTGATCTGCAAATTTTGAGTGCTACAGTTGGATTCACAGTTGAAGTTAGTAACTTAAAACTGGTGCATTTGCCCTATCCATTTGCCTTGTGTTGCAGATTGTTTGATTACAGTCCCCCTTTGTGTTAATTTGCCTAATCTTAGAAACAATTTGATGAATAAAACCAGCATGTCTTAGACACATGCATATTTTAAATAAAGAATTTTATGGATGGAATGTAATATTTTAAATGAAATCTTGACAGTTAATTTACTTAAAAATTACATTTGAGTGTTTGTGGTTAATCAAACTAAAAGGTGTGGGTTTTAATGGGAAGTAGGTATGAGAAAATTAGGAATGTATTAAATCCAGTTCATTTCAAGGTGATTATTCATCCCTGTCTTCTGAACAGTTTCAGCATTCAGAATAAGATTGTGCTATCTATCAAAAGACAAAAAAAATAGCTGCGAGCATATGCAGCAAGCAAAATACTAAATTAATGAGTTTTTTAATTTAGCATTTTCAGCCAGGTTTGTCAGACTTTGGGGGTTTTGTTCTGGTTTTCCAGTTGTGTGGGTTTGGCCTGTGGGCCCCTGAAGTTTTTCCAGTTCAGGGTCACCACCAGCAGAGCAAAATTAAGGGTTTTTAGTGCTATTCTTGGTCTTTTCTTAGTTTGCTGCTGTGGAGCCATTAAGCAGGTCCCTGGTAGAAAACTAGCCTATAAGTAGATATAAAACTTCCATGATTGCAATAGTGCTACAGAATCGGTGTCTTCATGTAATTGAAACTTAAGGATCTAATAGCCAAAAAAAAAAAAGGTATTTCTAGATAGCCATGTAGAAGGGAGCATTTAGCTGCACTGTATGTAATCACTCAAATAGTAGAAATTAAACAAAAAGAAACAATTCAAAGTCAAAAGAAGGGAAATGTCCCTCTTTGGCAAGGACAGACTGAAATCTTTGGGGCCATTTCCATTGTCTGAATAACTTTGAGTGCATTTTACACAGTTTGTGGCCAGTTATGAGCAGGGCAAGTAGCTTTAAATTATGCATTCTTATGTTGTAATGGAGATTCCTTTTATTTGATGTGGTTTTTAATTTGGAAAATGATTGTCTGAGTAGAGTAGTTCTTGCAGAACAGATCTGATACAATTCTCATCTTATGTCAGTTGTCCCAACTGGCTAATGAAAGTCCAGAGTGTTCATTTTAGTGTGAACAAAAAGGGCTTTATTAGTCCATGTTGCTATCAGTGCTGCAGAGCCCAGACAGCTTGGACAAGATGAGCCTTTTCCTATTCTGGCCAGCACCTTCTCAACAGAATTTGTAATTAAGTTCCAGTTGCTGAGCTAAATTGAGCAGAGTCACTCAGGTATAGCTGAAGACATGCTTTTGCTGGAAGAATCTTCTGCTGATGGCAATCAATGATCCAGCAAGGCCTGAGACAGCAGACAGGCTAATAATTTAAAAAGAAAGGCAATTCTTCTGGGATTTGAGGAGGAGATTCTCTTTGTTTAATCCACCACGTGCCCAAGGCCCTGCCCTTCCTGGACACCTTGGAGCTGGCAGTCTCCCTGACTAGCCCTTCCTGCCCAGATCCCTCAGGTCTGTAGAGCACCTCATCTTGGGCACAGAGCTGTGCCCTCTGCCTCTTGCAGGTGATGATCTGTTGGCACAGGTATTGATTATTGGCTTTTGGACCCAGGAAGAAATGGGAGCAGTCCTGCTGCATCCATTTCCCACAGAGTATTCCTAGAAGATGATGCCAAAATGTTTTTCAGGTGCCATGAGACCCCTCTTGCTGTCAGCAGTCAGACAGGAGGGTGTGATGTTGGCACCACAGCAGTGTGTATGTGCTTTTATAGCCCATTGCATCCCCTTAATTCCATGCTGTACTTCTGTCTCCTGTTCCATTAAGTGACTGTTGATGCTAATGGATGCTGCTGTGCTCAAGACCACTTGGTAACTGCTGTTGCTGCCAAGATTTGCTTTTTGCTTCTGCTTTCTGCTGCTGGTCAGCTCCCCTGAAGCCTTTTGGTGTGGTGTGAGTGACAGACAGCTCATCCTTCCCAACTGCCACTGGACGCCTGTGGGTCAGGTTGAAGGCTAATTGAGTATTTTATCTTGGTCCATACTCAGCCTGAATTCACATCATGGGATATTTTACTTTCCAAGCCGTAATATTTTGGAGGCATCCTCTGTTCCAAAGGCTGCCTGTGGGAAAAGCTTCTGTTCTGAAGTTCTCCAGAGGGAGGGGATCTATTGTGAAGTTTTCCTCCATATCCTTTGTAAATATTCTGTTCAACTCCTGATGCACCCAGTATGTTTTTACAAGCATATATGTATAAACTCAAATACTGGAATTGCATTTTGTATTACCTTTCCTTTTAAAAAAGAACTCTCTTCCTCTCCTCCAGCTTTTCACAACTTTTTTGCAGGATAATTTTCCATGGAAACTCTGACTTCTAAACAGGGTTCTCAGTCATATTAATAAAGCAGGAGTTTCATAATATTTACTTTATGAGCCAGGTCAAGCCTTGTAGTTTTCTTGTATGAGTAGAGTAACAAAAAATAGAGACCCTTCAAAACATTTTCATTATGTGAAGAAGGCTTTACAGTGCTCTGGCTCTCAGGAGCTGCTCCTTGGAGGCAGAGCTCAGCTGAGGGCCAGCTGCTGGTGCAGCCCCAAGAGCACTGCGTGGCCTCTGAGCCCCTGCAGGGAGACCTCCTGCTGCTCACCCTGCCTTCTGCTTAGCTTTAAATGCTGTTTGAGGGCTGGCCAGGCTGCTGCAGCCTTGTTAGCTGTGTAAAATTAGGGTTAAGCTTATGCTGTGTGTCTTCCTGATTCTGTGCAGGAACAGACTAGAGCACAAACTCCTCTGCCTGTGTTTCTCTGGAGTTATTGCCTTTGTGCTGTCAGTTATCTGATGTTTCCCTGGCCCCTTTACAGCCCAGCATTGGCTTCGTTTTGCTCGAGGCCCTGTGCTGCCCTGCTTCCTTCCTTGGTTCTTCAGTATCAGTCCCAAATATCAAGTATCAGTCTTTGCATTAATCTTATTTTCTCTTTTAATAACAAAACTATTAATGTGTTTTGTAAGGAGTGTTCCTTCCTTCTTCCTTGCAGTGGTGGGCCTTAGCTGATGTTCTCCCATGCTTGAGAATAGCTCTGTGATGAAGTGGTGTCCAAAATGTTAGAGCTAAGTTTTCCTTTTTTGCTTACATAACTTATATCTTTCACTGGGAATTTACTGAGGTCCTCTAATAAGACTGGAAACCCTTGATCATAACTGATAGCAAGACATCCTTAAAGTGAAAATCCTGTGTGCCACTCTGATTCCACACAAAAGTTGTTTGGTGGTTTTGTTTTTTTTTTTTTTTAGTTCAACTTCTTTGTGACTCTGCTTTTTACCTGCTAGAGATTTTTGCCCAGATTTTGGTTAGTTTTGGATTTGGTGCTCGGCATTAAAATGCAGTTTTGGCACCAAAAATAGGTGCTCACCGGGCTTGCATGCTTGCTTTTACAATTTATTTTACAAGCTTTGCTTTTCAGGGTTATCTAATGCTTTGAAGAAGGTCAGGACATGGCCACATGTGCCCCAGCTTTCTGGGGGAAGGAGGGGCTTGCAAGCCACAGCTTCAATGGAGTATAACACCCTTAGTGTAGCTCTTTCAGCTAGGTAACATTTTTGTGTCTGAGCTTTTATGATGGAAACCTTTCCAATTCACAAACTTTGAAGTTAAAGAATGAAAGGAATCGTTGCACATTAAGGAACCATTCAAAAGCCTGAAGTTTTTCTTGATATTGTAGAAGAGCTGTAGGTATTCTCTGCTGAGCTGGGCATCAGCAATTTCTGTCCTTTTTGGAAGGGTAGCACTAAGAACCCTAAGGAATACATGGCTTCTAATAAATGTTGGAATTAAGGAAATCCATCTTGTTTAATGCATTTTAACTGTATCAGTTTGGAATATTTGGAAATAAGATTCTGGCAGAGTGATGGAGTTCACTGAGTTTACATTGTGATAGTATTGCTCTTTCCACCTCCGTGTCCTCTGCCAAAGCTGCTGTGTGCTCTTACCCATCTAACTGGAGCAGGGTGGTTGGGGCTAATTATTTTTTCCTCCTCTTCCTTGTATCATTCTGGTTTTTCTGCTGAATTCAGCTGGAGCTGGGAGTCAGTCTATTTAAAGAGCACACACTTTTATCTCATTGTCTCTTGTGAACTGTTGTATAATTTGGCTGCTCCTGGGGATCTTTGCAGGGAGAATCCATCATTTACTGACCATTTGCCTGCATTTTCCTTTCATTACAGTTGTGGGGTTGGCCATTAGGAAAGATTTCTTCCCTAAAAGAGTTTTCTAGGCTTGTGCCAGGCTGCCCAGGGCAGTGGTGGAGTCCCCACCCCTGGAGGGGTTCCCAAGCCGTGGAGATGTGGGGTGAGGGACACGGGGCAGTGGGGACCTGGCAGGGATGGGGGAATGGTTGGACTCCATGATCTCAAAGGTCTCCTCCAGCCAAAACAATTCCATGATTCTGTGATTCTAACCCTTTTTCATTCTCAGTAGCATAATCTTACAGGCCCCAGATCTTTGGGCACAGTCCAGGGTGGATCCTGTCTGCTGAGGGTTGTACCCAGGTGGACACTGTGGGATGCTCTTGCCTTTCTGCAGAGGCACAGTGTCTGGGGATGAGTGAGTGACCCTGGTGTGTCTGCAGAGTGCTGCTTCGTGTGCTGGAGGTCTGGTGGGCATGTTCTTCACCATCACTGCTGAAGGCCATTTCCTGAACCCCTCCAGCAGCTGAATGTCCCTTCTCACCACTGGCAGCTTTACTCTGAAGAGCACGTGTGTGCAGACTCAGACCTGAGGCACTCCCTTTGCTCAGGGGTGTCTGTTTCCCAGTTGCTTGCCACGCTGTTGTCTGTTTGTAACCTGCCTGGATGTGAGCTGCCAGGGGCAGGCAGTCCCTCTTCTGCTGTACAGGCCAAGGACAGTAAGAACCTCCCCTTGGTCTCCAGGTGCTGGCACTGTGTCCATAACCATAACCACAGGCCTCTGAGCAGCAGTGAGTCTGACATGGCTGAAGTGGAGGAGGAGGTTACCCTGCAGTGAAAGCTTTTATTTACAGTGTGGAGAAAGAGAGCAAAACATACATGGATTTTTTTTTTTTTTGTTATCTTTTGCTTAGAGAAAGTATTAAAAGTGGTTTCTCATTTAACTTGGCTTACAGCTATCTTGTTGCAGCTTTTTTTTTTAAAAAAAAATACCTAATTATTCTGCAATATGGAGTGTTGTGATGCAGACAAGCTTTCTGAAGATCAGCATTCATGGCACATGCAGTGAAGAGCAATTTAAAATTAAAAGGCTGCTTTAGACTTTTAAGAGCACCTGGATCTTATTTTGGAAGCAATTGGAACTCTGGGCCAGCACCTTGTAGTGTAATTTAAATTCTTTTTTTTTTTTTTTTTATTTTATTGAGTACTTGGTGAGGAATTGATTTGAACAGCAAGGTGCTGAGCTCTTCAGGGTTTGAAGTACTTCCAGTTCCCGACCACGTTTAGCTGCATATCTTGATCTGCTCTTGCTCTTCCAAGGCCAGCCATCTTAAGGGTATCACTCAGAGAAAAATGAATTTAGGCTCTTTTGATTTAAGAAACGTTTTAGTTCACGTATTTCTTCTCTTTTGCTTATGCCTGGAGGCTCCTTAGGTCAACAGGGAGATGTTTTATAGCTTCAGAGGGAAATGCAAAGGTAGCCAGTTGTGCAGGGTCAGTTTGGTATTTGAAGAAAGTATTTTCATTTGGCAATGAAATCCAGTCAGTAAGTCACTGGGGTTCTTACAAGATTCCTTACAAGAAGCTGGAGGAAGCTGATATCATCTATTTGGGTAAAAGCTCAGTGTATTTTCACCTTTAGGTTGAGATAAATAAAACATCATAAGATACATTAGAGATTTCACTGGAGTGTGGAGGAGGAGAATGTAAAGTCTGAATATTTTGTTTTCTGTCTGAATCACTAATGTGCTACCAGTCAGTTTAATTAGAATAATTAGTCATGAAATATATAATTGGTGTGAATCTTCCTGCAGATGATACAGAGAGCTCTTGAAGAGGAGTGTGGTTGTTTGGTACTGATCCTGCAAACACTGATGCACGCTCCAGCTGAGTCAGGGTGTGCCCAGGGGCCTCCCAGCTGGGCCCTCACCACTGGGCTCTGCTGAAACAGGGCACTGTGTCAGGGGTGCCCTCAGGGAAGGACAGCCCTCACCCCTAACCAGCCCTGGGGTTGGCAGAAGGGTAACTGGGTGGCCAGTGGTGGCTCAGCTTGTATCTCGGTCTCTAGGGGATTATTGTGGGGTCACTGTGGTGTGGTGGGTCCTGCTGTGGGGAAATGTTCAGAAGCAGCTGTGGGGAGAAGCATGCTCTTGGGTTTTTTCTGGACTATGTTGGATTGTTTGGTCTAGAGCATGAGTCTTGTGAGGGAGCTGGGGACATTGAGCCTGGAGAAAAGGGGGCTCAGGGGAGACCTTGCTCCTCTGAAGGGAGGTTGGAACTGGGGGGACTCAAGCTCTTCTCCCAAGGAACAAGAGTTAGGACAAGAGGAAATGGCCTCGGGTTGCCCCAGGGGAGGTTGAGGTTGGCCCTGAGGAACAATTTGTTCCCCTGGAGGGTTGCCCAGGGCTGTGCCAGGCTGCCCAGGGCAGTGGTGGAGTCCCCACCCCTGGAGGGGTTCCCAAGCTGTGGAGATGTGGGGTGAGGGACACGGGGCAGTGGGGACCTGGCAGGGCTGGTGAAACGTTGGACTCAATGACCTTAAAGGTCTTTTCCAACCTCAAGGATTCTGTGATTTCCTGATGTGGCTCAGCTTGTGGCTGTGCACCCACCTAACTGTGTGAGGCCTGGGAGAAATGAAGGTGGGAATTTGCTGGTGCTGTGCAGAAGGGCCCGGGGTGGGTTATGCTTGCCTGGGTTTAGGTGGCTTTTCTTTTCCAAGTGGAAAAACTTGAAAAAAATAGGTGTAGATATTGACAAGTCTTTGCCTCCCCAGATAGCATTTTTTAAACTGTGTGTTTTACTGTGGTTTTATTGTGTTCTGTCATTATAGGGTCTATGTTCATAAATGGTACGAATGACTGCATATGTCCTGAAGGAAAGAGTCTCTGCAGGAGGTGCTACACTAGTACAGTGCCTAGCTGCCCTTTGCCTGGGCTCTGCCTTTCTGCTGGCAGGTGGGAAGTTGCATTCCTTTTGGCATTCCCCTCAGTGTGCTGGCAGAATGCTGAGGTGCAGCACGTGGAGTGTCAGTTCACCCAGCCTCAGTGCCCTGGGTTCTAACAACACCAGCTTTACCTTCTCCCACTTTCCTGAGATTTGTTCTCCTTACCTTGTTTCATATATCAAAGTTATTTCTCCCTCTGAGGTTATGCAAGAGTTTAATTAGAGATCTAGTTAATTTAGTGCCAGTGTAGTCCTGTAATGGTATTTTGGCAGCCCTGCTGCAGATGCTTGTGGCACACACTGGTGTGCTTTGGTGTAGTGTGACAGTCTAATTGACAGTCACAGGAGATTCTGTGCATCAACTGTGATAGAGAACTTACAGTTTTCCTTCTTTTCAGCAACGCAGAACACTTGAAAGCTTATGGAGTTTCTTACTGTTTTTATGGTACTTCAGTTAATTCCATTTGTCTCTTTTGGCATGCTCTGCACTGTTTAATATAAAAACACATGATTCAGCAAAGCTGTGGAAGGATTTTTATTACTGTAGTGAAGCTAGAGTGAGCAGAGGAGGAGAAAAATGCATGAGGAGGAACCAGTGAATGCTCTGGACAGCTTCTGCCCCTGTCCTGAAGCTGTTCCTGCTTCCCCCCAGCAGCGTCACGAGTCCCTTTTCAGTCCAGGCGTCGAACCTGCCTCAGCAGCATCTTGGGTGGTTCCAAGGTGGGTGCTGTGTGTTCAGCTGGAGCAGTGGCTCCGTGCCACCAGCTGTGGGGGAGCACCTTGTGGCATTTCCAGCAATCAGCTTGTCTAAGTAAACACTTCTGCTTTTAAAATGTATTTAGAACGTGTTGCCTGCTAATGCATATTCATGTCTTAAATGCAGATATCTCCCTTCCCTGCTCACATTGTGGATGTTGCCCCTCACTGTTTGGGTTGTGTATCATATGGCATGTAAATAAGAGATGACAAGTTGTGTAATGAGTGGCAGGAGGGAGGAGAAGAGGAGTTAAAGGGATTTGATTTAATCAGAAACATGCATAATTTACACTCACAGCACTGTTCCACTCTGGTGTCGCATACTTTAATTGCAAATGCAGTGGCTCCATAACAACCAATATCTTACACAAATAATAGTCCTTTACTAGCCTTAAAGATAAGATTTCTCAGATGAAGATTGCTTGCTAGAATGAGCATCCTGCAGTGGTTGATCTTTACACCAAAGTTGGTAAGTGCCCTTGGTCCTGTGCAGGGTGGCAGCAGCCCTGTGGGTTTGGGGAGGTGAATCAGGTACAGGATGGGCAGGACATCGTTCACGTGGTGTCCTCGTTGCACCAGCTGGAAACAGAAATTATTCTGGGATGCATTTATGTCTCTCTGAACTGTGAATGATTTATGCTCAGGGCACAAATTACTGTTAAGATGCTGAGACCCCCAGTTTTCAGGTTGCTTTCCAATATCCAGAGAAACTGCTTCTTGGGCCCACCAAGCCCAGCCCAGCTTTTCGAGAGCTGCTTCTGCCCTGAGTCAAAAATGGGTTCTACAGTGAGACAAATCCATAAAGATCAAGTGTTATTTTTTAATTAATGTACTCCTTAATGATGCAGAGGAGGCGTCTTGTCAATACAAACAGTCCCTCATGATGCTCTCTGCAATGACATCAGGAGTTTTGGGGTTTAACTTACTGGGGAAGCAGAGATGCCTCTTGCTCTACAGGTTTTCCTTTCCGTGCTGCTAATGTAAGAACTCACATAAGACATTCTGTGGTCTGCAGAGCAGCGTGTTGTGGATCTAATCCCCACTTGGGAATTGACAAACCCACTGAAATGGAAATAATTAGTGATTTATTTTTTTTCCCCTCACTCCATATTACCTTCTCAGAGGAGACTGAGCAAAGCAAGCAGCGAGGAAATGCTGCTCTCCAGGAGACAAGTTCCCAGTCATTTATTTGAAGACTGTTAAATATGGAAAAGAGTAGAATTTATTTTCTGAATTACAGAATGGGATTCTAAGCAATGAACTCCTGCTTGTCTCTCAAATACCTCTCATCAGTTTTTCTGCAAAAATACATGAATACTTACTGGAATTTTATCTTAAAGCAGAACTAAAATCTGTGTGTACGGGGTGGTGGTGTTACAAGTGCAAGGTAGTTGTGTCTTAATGAGTTGACTGACCTTCAGTTTCTCCATTTTAAGGCTTTGTACTGCTTGAGTCTCCCTGTCATCCATTTGGATAGCTAGAGCTGTGTTCTGGGGGGTAGGGGCTCCCTGGTGACTGTCTCATCACCCCAGCAGCACCGTCAGGCCGGCGTCTCGCTTGTCTTCCTCCTACTGACATGGAAATACCAGTTCTGATCTATTTATCAGTCCTTCTTGAATGGTCTCCCGGGATGTATTCTCTGGAAAAGAGCCAATTCACCCTACAGTGCTCTAACCACTGAAACCTAAATGCATAGGAAATAGAATTGCCCATTAAGCTCCCTGCTGGAGGAGCCTCCTGCTGTGGGCAGAGCTCAGTGGTTCCCGTTCAGACCCACCCGTGTTTCTAGATTGTCCCCCAGGCTCGGCGGCGTGGCAGAGCCCCGGTGCCCGTGCTGCCCCTTCAGCAGCCAGAGGGGGGGGGCTGCCTGGCACTGGGGGCACTCCTTTGGCAGGGCAGGATGGCAGAGGCTGGCTCAGGAACGGGGGCAGGGAAGGGATGTGTCGTGCCCCACAGGAGGAGATGTCTTACAGCATGTTGCTTTTCTTAGTGCCAGACCTCTCGGCAGAATGACTCTCAGCTCTTTTTGGGTTCTGTTTATTTGGGCTTTTCTCAGGAAAAACAAAGAGCAGGTTGCTTTGTGCAGGCAAGGTGGGAGAGTATAAAGGTAAGCTCACAATGTGTAAATTTAGGGCTGTTGAACATGTGTCTGTTTTGAAACGATGACAAAAGCAACAACTCATGGTTTTTGAAGCCACTGTTACTGTTTCAGGTGCTGAGGACTGACAATTTTTACAGCCTTCAGCTTAGTGGGGCAAAGGATGAGTGAATCTCAGCTCCTCACTTGTCTGGTGTGCTGGTCAGGCAGGGTTGGGTAGCAGCTGAACATCTACACCAGAGATGATTTCTGCTTTGCCTTCTCACCCTCTGCTCTCTGGGTGTCCTGCTTCCCCGTGGTCTGCCATCCCCTCCACTGCCCTCAGGGGCAGCTGTTTGACAAGGGGAACACCACTTGGGCTCTGTGCACTGGAGCACCACCAGTGGCTGTGCCAGTGCAGGATCTTGTCCTGCCTCTGCTCAAAGATGCATTCACTTTTTTGGGGCAGAGGCAGTCCCTCCCACCTGCAGTTTGGTGAAGGGGGTTCCCATTGCTGTCTCTAGGATACTCTGCCCATATTTAGCAAACTCATAAGCATGGTTTACACCATAAGCTTAGGTTTAGTCAAGAGTTTTTAGATTTTAGTGGATCAACTTGTCTCTGATTGTAGAGAACTTAAATATCACTCTGACAGACAGCTCAGAAAATCCTGTGAAAATGTTAATGCTGCTTTGAGGGCTCAGGTTGAATAGCCTACAGTGAATAAGGTAGGGGCTGACACACTGAGCAGTGAGAAGGAAGGAAGGGGATGGATAGCTGCTTATTAAGCAAGCACCATCTGCTCTGTTGAGTGAGGCAAAGGTCAGGTAAAAAAGGGGATGTGAAAATGTAATTAAGAACTGTATCATAATGCATATATGCAAAAGGGCCAAAATTAGGGTTGTGTGAGCAACCCTGTGAAGCAGAGAAGTGTGTTCCACATAGTAATGTTAATGCTTTAGGAAAGAAGTATGGTCAGTGCTACTGTGTCAGTCACAGGTATGTAAGAATGAGCATCAGAAGCAGTGGTGTTAATCTTTGTGACATCTGCCACTGGTCTCATCTCTCTTCACCTGGTGGTGCTCTCCTCCTGTCAGACCTGTCTCTCCCCAGTGCTGCTAGCAAGGTGCTGGACCCCACACCACAGCATTCTCCACTTGCTTCTCCTGGGGTCCTGGTGGCTTATTGAAACACTTTGATGACAATGGTATTTGTCTTTCCCCAGGGTGCCTCAGTGAGTAACCATGATGGAAGTTTCAGGTGCTGAATTTTAAGGTATTTCCCAGTGGACACAATGCATTTCATTTATATGAAGATGATATCAGTGGGATTAAGCACCAAGAGGTGAGCCACCCTGGAGGTGTTGCCTCCTCTGTAAACACTGAGAGAAGGTCACATACAAAACCATAGAAGCTGATGGTGGCTGAGGGGGTGGGGATGTGCCATCTCTCCTCAGGGCAGTGCCACTGTGGCACCTTGGCATTGGGGCAGCTGTGCCCTTTGGCTCGTGACCCCCATGAAGACCCTGCAAGTCCCTCTGCCCCACAGCTGGAGGGGAAGAAGTGCAGTGTTGGGGGGTGCAGCCGTGCCAGCCCTGCTCCAGCAGCTCAGCAGGGAATGCCTCTTTCACCCTCTGTGAAGTGCATCCTTAGTGAAACTGCTTCCAAGCCCAGGTTCCCCCAAGAACTTCATCTCAGGAAAAGAAGAGAATACTGATTGCTCCGTTAAACCTCTGCTGGTGAAAGGTGTTTGTGAAGTCTCACTTGTGAGTAGAAGGCAAATACCTGACTAATTACTGCAGCTTATTATTATTGGATCTGCTCGAGGGGGAAATCAGCAGAAGTTTTACCTAACTCTGTGACTTCCCATCCTGTCCAGTAGCCTGCTAGAGGAACTTGGACTCTTGTCCAGTGCTGTCAGATGGCTTTTCTTTGAGGAAATGGATGTTGTGATATGAAAAGGGAAATTGTCTTTTAAACTTTGTTGAGAAATACTACAAAGGAGCAGAAGCACAATGAGAACTTGACCCAAGAGGTGCCATTTCTGGGCTGAAAAAGCTCCTGAGCTCTTTACCTGTTCAGGTGCTCACCTGTTGCCTGTGTGTAACGAAATGTCTCTGACTGTGTCTGATGCTGAAGTGAAAGCTGCCCTGGCCATCCCGGCACAGCAGCCGTGCTCTGGCTGCAGCAGGAGGTGGTGCTGAGGTGCCCAGCTCTGCCTGCCCTGCCTGCCGTGGTGTGCTACAGCAGCACCTCCCCTCCCCGCTCCTCCAGAGGCATGTCTAGCACTGGAGAGTTTCAAGAGATCATCCAGGTTTGGTGCTTTCATACCTCTCCTTGGTATTCCCCCCTGCAAATGATCCTTTGTCTGTCCCCAGCGCTGGAGAGGGCCTGGAAGCAGCTGTATGTCTCGCCTCTTCCTCAAGATCTCCAGTGACGGGGACTTCAGAGCTTCCCCTGACCCTGTTCTGGCACTATTACCCTTTAAGTTTGTTTCATTATAGTTTGATTGCCTCTAACCTTAGTTCAGGGGATTCTGCAGTTTCAGCGCTTCAGTCCTCTGGGCACGAGGACCAGACCTTTCCCCTCTGCTGAGGGAGCTGCTCCTAAGCTCGTGTCAGTCTCTTCCGAGCAGCGAGGGCAGTTTGCTCTGGCTGCCCTCACAAGCCACGTTTGCCAAAGCTGTGGCTGTTCCTCACTGCTCTGCCTGTGGCTGTGCTTGGGGTGGCCGTGCCTGGTTTGAAGTGCAGTGCAGCACACTCCAGCTGAGTGGGAAGATGGACTCTGTGCACTGCAGCAGCTGCACCTCTCCCCGTTCACTGCTGTGGATCATGCCCAGGGGGACAGTCGCCAGGTGGCCACTGCTGGCCTACAGGTTGCCTTCCCTGAGCCAGGTGTTCCCTGGCTCTCAGTCCCAGCCCTGCTCCCTGCTGCTGGGCTGCACAGCGTCCCCCTGCTCACAGGCAGCACACGCACCCACTGTTCCCAGCCTGCTCTCCAGCTCCCTGGGGTAGTTTGGAGTCCTGCTTTCTGACACATTTCAAATCCTCCAAGCTGAGTGCTGTTTTACAAACCTCCCCCCATCCTTCAGTTCACAGAGAAAAATACTCAACGTTTAGGAGGGTGTTTTCCTGTGGGATGTCACTGAATGTGTGCATCTCTCTTTAAATGTGAGGAGCCATCTATGTTTTCTGTCTGAGTATTTTCCAATGATTTCTAGAGCCTCCTAAGATTTCCACTGTGTTGTAGAGAATTTTGTATGAAATCAAAGCCAAACTTACTTAAGCAATATGACAGCTGCTGTTTTTCCTTTATCTGCAAAGGCCATTAATCTGTCACAGAAGGAAATTAGTTTGACTTGATGGGGCTCCTTCCTGAGAAATCCATGCTGTCTGCCATTCATCTTCTTGCTTTTTCGAGGTATTTACAAGTAGTTTATTTATTTTTGTTACAGTTCTGGGAATTTAAGCTAAGCTGTTGGATTTATAGGTCTGTGGCTCCTCCTTTTTATTGTGTGCCGATGTGCAGTCTTGTGGTAACTCACTGCATCCTAGGGGACCTCCAGGATAAATCCCAGCAGCTCATCGAGCAGCACTTTAAGAAAAGCCAGACCAAAGTGAAAGTGCCTGATTTACCAAGGTATTCTCTAAGCTATTTCTTCCCTGATTAGAGATGGATGTCTCACCATCTATTGCTGGTATTAATTATGAAAGTTAATTGATGTTTAATGAAATGATACTAAAATAATAAAAACCAATTCCAAATTTCTGCTTTCTGGTGACATCCCTAAGTGAGGTCCTACATTCAGTGAGTAGCAGGATGACACTTTCATTGGTTTCCTTCTACTAAAATACTTCTAGGACAGTTTTGTTATTCTTGATAGTTTTTGTTAATGGCATCTGCCTGTGGCTTTCTCTTTCCTGCCCTGGAAAGTTACCAGCCCGTGCTGTACTTCTCACCTGTCCTTGGCAGGCTGTCCTGGTGCTTTTCAGCTGCCTTGCACTGAGGGTGCAGGGTGTGCGTAGTCGGGTCTGTCCCCGAGCTCCCTGCACTCTGCCCTCCACCCCCAGGGCTGCTGGCACTGCTGCCAGTGCTGCTCCTCCTGAGGACCTGTCCCTCTTCACCACCCCTTTCCCTCAGGCCAGCAGTCCAGGGATCGGTGCCTGCTGGAGTTTCCTTCCTGAATGCCTCGGGGTTTATCTTGCTGTTTCCACTTGGCTAAGCCAGAGCTTGTGGAATCTGTTGCAGTCCCTGTTGGCTTTGGGTAGGAAGAAAACGTGAAGGTACAAACCAGGCTATGCAGGTTTTGGAGAGAGGCTGATTAGCAGGGGCTTTCCTCAGCCTGCCTTCTTCCTGTCTGGGTTCAAGGGTAAAAGTCACTGGTGGGAGCACTGAGGTCAGAACCCAAAACCCCCGTGTGTGGCTGGTCAGTCAGAGCAGCCCCTAAGAGCCACGTGTCTGAAACTGTGGCACTTGGTGGGGTTCCATCCCCAGGAGTGCTCCAGCACCACGGAGGGGCTGCTGGCATTGTCAGCTGCCTTCCCTCTACCATCAAACCCCAGGGAGCAGGAATTCACCAGCATCAAGCTTCCTCAGAAATAAAAGCAGAAATAATTAGTTGTCTCTGTGATCTTTCACCATTTAGAGAAGTTAACGTAAATCATCTGTGTCCAAAAATAGGACAAGCTTGCTTGGAAATTTTGGGCAATGAGCAACTGTAATAATTTTAAAATAGGCTTTGAAATTTCATTTTCTCTTTTGGCAGTGTTGGTTGCCATGGAGTTCAAGTAATAGGTTGTGATGTTTAACACTGAATTAATTACTGCTTCTCACTCACAGAGAACATCTAATTATACATATTCA
>NW_008605018.1:0-5000 GCF_000691845.1 Merops nubicus | reverse complement strand
CCTGAGGGAGAAAAATATCTTTTTTAATACTGTATGTACATACCTTTGGAACCAGATGGGGTCTGCTAAATGCATAATCTTAGGGCACTTTTCCTCTGAGTTTTTAATTGTTTCTTAGTTTAGCACAATTTGTACTTTTAAATAGTCTGAGACCGCTTGTTTTATAAATACTTACTTCCAATGAGTGCAGGCATTGACTTTTCAGGTGCTAGAAGTTTAACTGGTCACAGTACTCAAGTGCTCCCACGGCTGCCCCAGGTGTCCTGTCCTTCCTGGCTCTCTGCTGCTCCTGACAGGACTTGCTAAGCTCCGTTTTAGAGCCACACATCTCCTCCGGTCGAGCAGCTCTTGTGGCACAGCTTTCCCAGCGCTGTGCTCAGCCGCTGGCCCCGCAGCGAGCAGGCTGCTGGAGTGCAGGGTGCTGCAGGGTGGCTCTCACTGCAGGGCCGCTCCGCAGCGCCGGCCCTGCCCCGGGGGGGGTGGCAGAGGAGGCACGGGGCGAGGCTGGCCTTGGCCATCTCCCGTTCCTGTCGCCCAGGGAGCTGCTGCAGGAGCTGGGTGGTAGGGCACGGTGTCCCTGGGGGAGGACATGACATCCTTTCTCTCTCACAGGGAGCTCCAGGAACTGGCTCACTTTGCGTAGGTTTCAAGGGGTTGCCGCCTTTGAAGATAATTGGCCACAAAAGAGGTTCTTTAGCTCCTCAGCCTGATCTGTGTCACTCTTGTCTCTCTGCTAACTGGGGCTTGAGATGCATCTGCATGTTGATACGATTCTCACAAGTAATTTTTTTACACTTCAGGATACCTAAAGCCTACAGCAACTTGACAGAGCTCCTTTCAGTCATGGATATGAGCATACACTGTAATGCTGCCCTGATCTTATTCATATTTTAAGGCAACGTCAGCTTTCAAATTAAATCTCACTTGGCTGTATTAAAAAGAATGGAATCCAGCCAACCTGAAAGTTGTCATTAGTTTCCAAAATGCTTTTAGGAAGACAAATATGTTAGAAAATAAAAAGTGCAATTGGAAGAGGAGCTCTGAAGAAGAGAGTTGTATTTAATATTTAAACCCATAAGTAGCACAGTGAGAGCATTTTCTGCCAAGAATGTACTTTTATTGCATATTAATGCAATTAAAATTACATCGCACTCTGCTAATTTCCTTCCAGTTTTGTGTGCTTGAAAGCAAGAGTAAATCTGCTGCTGGCTGTTTGTGGAGGGAGGCGTTTGTGTGAGAAGTGCTGGTGCAGGCAGTGGCAGAGCGACGGGCTGTGCTGGGCTGTGCTGCCCTGTGCAGCTCCTGCTGGGTGCTGGCCCTGGGGACTGCCCTGCTCTGGGCAGCACCACCGAGGTGTCCCCGTGGGCAGCAGCCACTCTGGTGTTTGGATGGACTTCTGAAAAGCACCATCTCAGAGAGCCTCGTGACATGAGACACAGGCCTCTCTGAACCAGCTCTGTTAGACTTTAATGGAACAGCAGGTGCCACACAGAATAATACATATGCTCCATTTGCTTGGAAATGTTGTCCTGGCTTTCCTGTGTTTTATTTCTATGGCAAGACTACAATTTCTGCAGCTTCACCTCCCTGCCGTCTTTCCCCTTCAGGTCTGAGTGTGTGATATTGCCATCTCTTTGAGTTTCAGGTCATCCAGCAGGTATGCAGTGCAGCTGACAGCTCTAGGAAAAGATGGAATAAATGTTTCATCTTTCATTTATTAAAAAATAATGTAGTTTGTAACAGGGTTCTGGCAGGTGCTCAGCCATGCCTGAGTCCAATCTGTGATTCCAATAAGACTTTTTTGGTTGGGTTGATTTGGCTTTGGAGAGGAGAGGAGCTCAGAGCAAGCTGTAAGCATCTGTTCTGCACATCTGGCCAAAACTCACGCTCCAGAAATATGTCAGGGGTTTTTGTTTGGGATCAGAGATCTCTTTCAGGCTGTGTATTGTCTGGCACAGCCTTGCTCTAGCTTTCTGCAGTGTTTGATTCATGGCATCTCTGCAAGGACAGTTTTACCAGGTTCTTAGAGTGGAGGAAAAAAAGCTTATGAAGAACTATAAAATTGTGAAGCTGGTTTAGTTTATATCTGAATGAAAATAGTTCATGTTTATATAATGCAGGTTTTTAACTATTTAACTCACTGCTAGTCATATTAATAGTCTTTCATAACTACTGCTTGTGTGAGCTGCCTGTAAGTAGCATATAAACCAAATTGTGTGTGTTTAGAGGAGAAATCTGTTTCAGCTAATCAGCTATATTTAGTAAAATGCTGTAATATGCACTAAATTATAAACTCTGATTTTTAAGCCATACTGATTTCATTTGGACTTTACTATTATTTCGCTTGAAAGCAGGTATATTGTTGCCAGGGCTTTACCTGTGTTCCTGAGTGTCTGACTGACTGCTTTGCTGAGGAAAGAGTCACAAAAATGCAGCTTGGAAGCCTGGTTTAATTGGGGCTGAAGCAGAGGCTGATTTATATTTATAGGGGTTTTTAAAGTGGCTTCTTTCTTGATTTCAGGCTATAGCCTTTACAAAATCTGAGGCACTGAAAGCTACAGTCACTGCTCATTTTTACGTGATCTTTGATTCGAGTGCTTGAAGGCTGCTGGGGAGTGCCTGCTGTGAGAGCAGCTATCCCAGCCAGGCCCTGGGGAGCAGGGGCTGAGCTGAAGAATAACTCATCTTACATTTAAATCGTGCTTTATCCTGCAACTTCTTTTCATAAAGCATTTTAGTATGTATTCAAACCTCCTGGGCACCAGCTGGGCTGCAGTATATGCTGTGCAGAATCGGGACAGGCTCAAGGATGTGCCTGAGACCGAACTTGCTTGGGTGAAGCCCTCGTGTGCTGCAGCCCGTGCCACCACACCCAGCGGGTCACACGCCCTGGCAGGGGTGGGTGGAGCTTTTCTTCTAGGTGTTGCTGCTTTTCTGGCAGTGTTCCTGTTGGTCAGGGGTGGTGTCAGGAGTCACGTTTTATGTCAGGAAACCAAAGCTGTGTGCAGACCCCTGCGGCACGGCATCTCCCTGTCTGTCAGCTGAAACCCTGGAGCTGCTGCTGGTGCCAGCAGTGAGGCAGGACATGCAGACACCTTCCCTGCTCACTGAACTAGATCACTCACAAACGCCACTGGGACCAGCTTGCATTGCTCCTCATGACTGGCACTGGTCTTCAGGTCTCCACCAAGGCTTTTGGTTGAGTGGGAAGAGCCTGTTAGGTGTGTGCTTCTGCTGCAGCCATCTTTGTTTTGGGGAGAAGGGGGACTCTTCCTTTTTGAAATGACATTGTGCAGGTGCAGAGGAACTTCAAAGATAAGGAGGTGTGAAGAGAAGACTGTATTTATCCAGGTATCCCAGCTAACTGAGAAATCACTCAGGAGAGGCTACAAATCCTCCTTTTGCTTTCTGTTATGGTTCCATGGAGTTTATCTTGTCTGTTTTTCTCCCGAAAGAGAAGTACTGTCTTTTGAGACTTTGCTAGACTTCAGTAGGCATTTTTTCTTCCCTTTTGCACTGTCTTGTGTGTGAACCGTTTCTCTCTGGCAGTCACACTTCCAGCCCAGCCCCAGGTACCCAGGACTGCCTAGATTTCCAAGTCACCAAAGTGTGACTTCTCCACTAAGGATGCACACACTATTCATGTGCATACACACATGCATGCACAACTTTGGGGAGGATCCAGGTGGATTACCAAGTGTTCCAGTGCTGAGTGGCCACCTGGATATGCCCTTTATAGCCATGCAGGCACCTGTGTGTGCTGTGAAAAAAGGTGGTCATTTTTTGAATTTCGTATCCCCATCTCCCTGCCTCTGCTGCTTCAACCCCTCCCTTGAATTCACTTTAAATACCCTGTTCCTGAACTGTTTGTTGTATATTCCTTTGCCTTGTATTATGTGGAGGGTTCGCTTTGGGTTTCTTTGTCATTCTGTCTGTTCATGCCTGTGTTTGGCTGGCTTTGTGCCTTTTCACAGCTAGCTTGCCTGCCACGGGTGCTGTATGAGGATGGGTTTAGCCACCTGTGTAGCACTGCAGGTGATCCTGCTGTAACACACACTTGCTCCTCACCCCCAGCGACAGCTTTTCAGGGCAGGGTGATGTTGGTGGGGAGCGACCGCGGGCCAGCCTCGTGTGATCCCCGTTTTGCCTGGCCAGCTCTGCCACCGGGCAGCTCCGGGGGTGCACCTGACATTGCCCCTGGCTGGCAAAGCCTGTGCAGCCCCAGACAGCCTCACAAGTGAAACGACTTGCTGTCAGAAAGGAGTTTTCTTGGTGGAGCTTTGTTTGGTGGGACTTGGTGATCCACCTGTGTTACTCAGGAGGGATGTCTGATTTGGCTGAATGAGCACGAGCTCAGTGCAGAGATCTGTCCCCAGAGAGTCAGATGAGGAATCTGAGACAAGAACCAAAACTTCCAGAAAGGCAGACTTTTTGTTGTTTTTTTCCCCACAAAGGTTTGGGTAGCTCTTTAGGTACGTTTCTAAGTACACCAACACTGTTGTCCCCCTAACAAAGTAAAGAGGCCTGTAGGAGTCCAGACCAAGCTGGAAGCAGCCACCAGCAGCATGCTGTGGTTTGTGACACGTTGTTTGGGGGGGCAGGCAGCCACGAGGGCAGAGGTGCTGAGTGGGGAAGGTGGCTTGCTGTGGAGGTGCCTTGCTGTGTCCCAGTCTGGCTGTGGCTCGCAGTTGGGTGTTTGTGTGGGAGTGGGGATCCGAAGGGCTGAGTCTGTCTGGAGGCAGCACGTGGGTGAGAGCCAGGGGTGTGGCAGGGGGTCTGTGCCAGGGCCCACCTGTGTCTGTCAGCTCTCTAACATGGATGCTGGAATGGATCTTCAAAGCCAGGAGAAGATTTGGATGCTCAGCACCGTTTGGTGTCCCGTTTGAAGTGAGCTGGTCCCACCACACCGTTCCTGCAGGGCACTGGGAAGAGACCACGGTGCAGTTTTAGAAGGCTGGAGCTGCTGGGAGTGTCTCCAGGGACACCGAGGCAGGTGCACC
>NW_008605017.1:134312-134899 GCF_000691845.1 Merops nubicus | reverse complement strand
TCTCTTTAATAAACTGCTCTGCCGCCTGTCTGCGCGGAGTAAATTTCATCCTGTCATCAGGTCGCGGAGGAGGAGTTTGTTAATGTTCAGTTTGCTCAGTGGATCGATGTTTGCTGGCATCGCCTCGCCCTGCCTGTGTCTGTCTGTGTGTGTAGCTCGGCGAGGAGGAGGAGGAGGAGAGGAGAGGACAGGAAAGGGAGGAAGCAGCCAGACCCACAGTCTTTCCAGAGCTGCCTTTTTAATATATACATATCTATTTTGTTATTTATTTATTACCGTTCTCTGGCACAGTGGGCGCCTTCCATTTGCTCCTGAGCTTGGATGTTTGAATCAAAGCAAAGCAAGTGTTGGCGAGGAGGAGGAGGAGGAGAGGAGAGGACAGGAAAGGGAGGAAGCAGCCAGACCCACAGTCTTTCCAGAGCTGCCTTTTTAATATATACATATCTATTTTGTTATTTATTTATTACCGTTCTCTGGCACAGTGGGCGCCTTCCATTTGCTCCTGAGCTTGGATGTTTGAATCAAAGCAAAGCAAGTGTTGCAACAGTTAAAAAAAAAAAAAAAACACAAAAAAAAAAAAAAAAAAA
>NW_008605017.1:117387-134221 GCF_000691845.1 Merops nubicus | reverse complement strand
GGGAGGCTTGAGGGGGGTGTTGGGGAAAGCAGCTGAGAGGCAGAGGCAGAGAAACACGACTCAGGAGCGTCTCAGGGCTCTCGGATCTGGGGACAGAAGTGAGATTGGAGAAAGTAGAGCGATGCCAAGGAGGAAACAGCAAGCACCCAAACGGGCTGCAGGTAAGGAGAAGCCATCCACTTACACAGCCTCTGTCTCTCCACTCCTTCCAATCCTATCCCCCATCTTTATTATTATTTAGGGTCGCCCTTGCTTTTCCGGGCTGGATCTTTATTTATTTATCCCCCCTCCCCCTCCTTTTCCCTTCTTAACTCTGTGGAGCCAGTTTCATTCCTTATTGCCAAGATCTTTACTCTGACATGGGCTGTCCTCTTCCACCCTCCCGCTGCTCTCTTCGCGCTCGGTCCCCGCTGCCTCCTGCTCCGAGCTCCCATCCTGCCCTGGCTAAACTTTTCCCCCCAACTTTCTTCCACTCGGATCCCCTTCTCCCCCGGCCCCTTTCCCACCTTACCGAACCGAAACCAGCCTCACATTTGTTTCCCGCATTAGTGGTTTGGTTTTTTGTTTGGTGTTCCCCCCCTCGCCCGGTGTATTTTTTTGTTTGTTTTTTTTTTTTTTTAAAAAGGTGTGTTTCGCGAAGTGGGTCGGTGTGTTTTATCTTTTATTTCGCCGTGTTCCTAGTGGCAATGCTGGCCGGGTGTGTGTGTGTGCGCGCGTTGTGTATGCCTGAAATAGTACAGGGACTGTCTCTGCTGATGAACCCGCTGGGGAAGTTCAGCCTTTGATCATCAGTGGTGAAAATTGCAACAGGAAATAAAATGAAACGTTCTGACTGTTAGGAGAAAATCCACATTTTCAGATCAAATCCTTCTTTTGTTTTGTCGCCGAGTTTATATATTTGCACATGCCAAGTGGTTTTGCAATTTTTCCTTTTTTTTTTTTTTTTTTTTTAAGAAGAAAACAGTTTGCAACTTTGGAAGTGTTTTGTTTTGTCCTCTGTAGGGTGTTCTTTTTATTTTGGGGGCCAAGAAAAAGAAACAGATGAGTGGGCCTGTTTAGTAAATCTTTTCAAAGAGTTTTCTTTCAGGCTGCTTAATTGCTTTTTATTTTTTTTTAATAGTGTGGTGGGGTTTTGTTTCTGGGAAGTGCAATATGGAAGTTCATTTTTCTTCTGCCAGACCCACCCACTGAAAAATCAGCTTTCCAGTTGATTGCCAGCTTTGATTTGACATTTGATTGATCACCTGTCATCTTGCTGCCTTTGATCTATTCATTCTTGATATATATCAATAAATCACTCACCATGGTAACCCAAGTGCCAATGACGTAAGGCTTGCCCTCTAGATTCTCTTAGCCAGACATGCACAATTATTATCTTGTTTGGCTTTTAATGTAGGCGGGTTTTTTTACCTCCTCTTTTTTTCTTCGTGTCCCGCATCTGATTAGTTCTCTAACTAAAACTAATATCTTATGGGTTTAGTTTAAAAATTATTTACTATTTTTTCCTCCCCTTTTGGAATATTTTCAAGGTGTAGCATATTATATTTGGGACAAAATGTATGGGCAAGTTTAGTGGCATACTTCAATAAACTTTGTAAAGTAGCGCCTGGGATTCATTCAAAGGTAAATGTTATTTCAGAGGAACTAGGGCATGCATAACTTTTATAAACTTACATATTTTCTGTATTCATATAGGTGTAGGACAGTGGTATGCAGACAGAGTCTTTTGGGACATGACCAATGAATGTACCTATGCAGGTTGCTAGTGTGATTCCTGACAAGCAAAGATCCACTTTAACCATAAAAAATAGTTAAACTAGAGAGACAGACACATATGTTTATATATATACACACACACATATATATATATATTCAGAAGAACACTCTGATGAGTTGCTATTACTGTTTTATTCAGAGAGGTTATATCTGAATAAGGCATTAACGTTTTCAGCTCGTGGGATAAATAGCTATTTTCTCATGGATGCTGATCATCACAGTGATAGTGAAAACTGTCAGAATTGCTCCTTTTTTCTCTCTGTCAGGAGTATGAGGCTTCATTTTATTTTGTTTTCAAAGTAGAATTTTCACTTGTGTGTAGTATCTTTTTGTGAAAGGGGCACCCTGCTCTTTTTTTCGAGGCATAGGCTACAGAGTGAGTAAATTTTTTACGAGCAAAGCCCATGCTGTTGTTTCCTGGGATTTCCCTGCTGAGAATACAGTAAGATATGTTTTTGTCCAGAATGCTGCAGTATTTTTGAGAATCTTAATGATGAGGGAGAAATTTGAATGACCACAATTACATTTCCCCTTCCTTATTCTCACTGTAAAACATGCATTGCTCTTCAGTGGTGCATTTCCTTGATTGTATTTGTCCTCAGATCAGTGTTGTTTCAGGTGAGCAAAATGCTGCAAATGCAGTTCAGTTTCATCCAGCATAGCCCATTTGAAGTAGTTCTCCTGCTTTGAAGTTGTATTTGTGTGTTGGGGGGGAGGGTTCAAAGAGCGGACTTGCCTGTTGTATATAGTTCATAAAACTGACTTTCATTTTCAGGGATAGTACTGAGGTTCTGTTTTGTATGGTGAAAAATACCTCAAAGTGACAGTAGACAGACTGTGCAGTAAGAAATGAATCGCTAATTGAGGCTGATAGCAAAGGTCCTTATTCATTTTATTTAAAGTTGTTAATACATTATATATTGCTTATTTTCACTTTTATTTATTTTTAATTGTACAAGTTCAAAGGTATCAGTTGTACTGCATTTTGTCTTGATGGCAGCAGAGATATTAAAGAGAAGTTTGCAACTTTTAGCTTCTTTAGATAGTTCATCTCCAACAGAAGAAAAATGATAAGCCTTACGATTCTGGACTTGCCTGCTTTTGTCATTGCTTTAAATTAAATACTATGCACAACTGTAAATAATTACTACCATGCACTGGCTTTGAAAGCAGGTTTCTAGTTTGATTAATGAATAATGTAAAGGTTAGTGAGGATCAGTGAGTGAATCAGAAGTGAAGTCCTGCTGCTAGATGAAAATCTATCTGGAGAAATATACATGGCAATTTTGTCCTTTTCTATTATTAATTTTAATCCTTGTATTCGTAAGAAATGTATTACAGATCATTGTAATGAAACAAGGTAGTGTAATTGGATAAATGGGACACTATTTATGTTTGATAGTGGGGATCCTTGATCTCAGATTACACTTTTAAAGACACTTTATTTCGTATCAACACTGAAACTATGTCAAATGCATTTTGACCTTCCCAGGGCCGAATCTTTCCTGAATCTTCATTCCTTTTTGAGGTCGCCATTTCCATTTCAATAATTCTTGCAGCAGATAGTTACAGCTCTTTGTATCAATGCCTGCTTCAGTATCATACTTCTGTTTACAATAAACAACCCAACTGTGATATAGCTTTCACCCAAATGCATCACACAGGGCTTTACAAATTGCGAGCCTAATTCTTCTCTTGCTCAGGTGCAAATCAAACCCAACTTTACTAGCAGCATCAGTGTAGTTGCAATGAGTACCGTCTGCTCCTGCGAGTAAGAAGAGACTCGGGCCCAGAAAGTATTTCATCCTTCAATGAAATGCAGCCACCTCTGGGGTAGAAGTCTTGTAACAATTCCATAACAAATGGTAATATATTAACAGAAGGGTGGAAAAAGGGTGGGAGCAAAGCAGAATTGCTATTCAGATTTTATTCCTAGGGGTATGAAATAGCTTTCAAACACAATTTCACTGGATTAAACTCTCCTTTCCCCTGCAGCTTGTTTAAATGTGCATATTTTATTTTGTGATCATGAATTGCTATTTTGCTTTTTTAAAGCCTGCAAAGAGGAATCTGGACTTAAGGCCTTTTCCGGCTGCAATTTTGTGTCTCTTCTTTTCTTTCTCTCTCAGCTCCAGTAGGCTATCTAAGAACCAAAGCTTGGGAAAAGTACAGCAGAAACAAATATCAGTCACATTTATTTTGTTTATTGGAGCTGCAGAATAACACAGTTTTGTTTTGGGAAGAGTCCTCACAGAGCAGCAAACAGGAGATGGTTAGCAGTCATTACTTTAAAGCTGCAGTTAGCACCTTAGTAGTAGAAGGTTATTTAAAACAGAAATGTATTTAGAAAGTGAAAGTCTGCTTCTGCAGAGAGCAGAGTAAATGACCAGCTAGGTCCAATATGTATATTTTTGTGATGAAAGGAAGTGATATATACGTGTATTAATAACCAAGAGTGTTGTGGCTTTTTGAGAATTATCTGTATCCTTTATTATAAGAGCAATAGAAGCAGGTTCCAAGCGAGTAGTACTGAATGAAACTGTAGAAATGGCAGCACTGCTTTGTTTAAACATCCTCCAGAAAAGCAAGTGCACATCAAAACCACCTAAATAGCTCATGCCTCAGAACCTTTCAGTTACTGTGCACATCATGCTGCTGACAGATGACAAAAAAGCCAAGGTGTTCACAAACAAGAGGAGCCTTTAAATCCTGGTTAATTAAAAATATTCCAAATTAGATACTTTTTCAACTAAAAAGGAACCAAAATTAATCGCCATCTGCATTAAATTCTAGGATCAGCTACTAAGCCTGAAGCTGCTATGTAATTTTTCCCATATCAAAAGTCAGACCTGAGTGGGACAATTTGAAGTCACGTTCATTTTAGTTACTGATACCTTATTTCAGTTTTACTCTTGCATATCAAAGCACAGTATAGTATCACTATATAGAAAGTGGGACTCACAAAGAGTTCAGCCCCTGTGACAGTGAAATAAATGATGTTTCCGTCAGTAAATGACACAATTTTATAGCGCTTTTAAAAACATGCTCAATGTCAGAAATTCTTTTGCACAAATACTCTCCCTCTTCTGTGCTCTCTAATTGAAAAGACTATTTTCTTCAAAGCAGCAGGTTTTGGTATTTCCTAAGGGAGCTTTCTCCTCCTGATTTTTGCTCTCATTAGTAGCACCCACCTCAAGTAACTGTTTCCCTTAGAAGAGGTCTCTGGAGTTCCTCTAGCACAGGGCCGCAGTAAGCTGTTCTCCCATCATTTTACTTCCCATCCCGATGAGGACATCACTGCCAGAGAGCAACTCCAGACTCACGGAAAAAAAAACTGTCAGTTGCTGTGGCTGCAATTCCCAACTTAGCAGCAGCAGCGGGAATGGAACTGTACTCTATCAATTACAGTTGGAACCAGAGGCTAAACACTTATTGTGTTAAGCTATTGTGCAGATCTTAACAGCTCAAATGTAAAAAAAATACTGTGTCAGCTAGCAGAGGGGAGAATCAGGCCTGGTTCTTCTACTGGGTGACGTATTATTAGCAAATGCAAAGTAATATTTAAATTCTATGTAATGTCTCTCAAGTTGAGATCTGCGTACCATATTATGCCTTAAAAAAGGGGGATCCTATTCACTTTACTGCTAAAATAAGCCTTTGTTTTCCCCTCTTCTCTGCAAAATGAAAATATTTGTGATTTTTTACCTCTAAAACATGCTCATGAAAGCAGAGAGACATTTTCATCTGTCTCTTAATCTGATACCAGAGTCAATTGGAAACACATTACACTCTCAGCTGAAATCTTACATTTTATTCATGCAGGAGCAGTGATTTTTCATTACCTAGTTGATTAGAATAATTTACATGAGCGTGGGTCCAGTTCTGCAGGTCTTACTCAGCACTTTGCTTCAGTGGGTAACTACCCTGTTTAAAGAGTGTCTAGATAAGATTGGGCTGTTTAGCTACAAAATCAAATATTCATGTGTCTTTAGTAACATTTTGCTTCTGAAGAGGGATCAGGTTCTACTCTTAAGCTTTAAATCTAGGGAGAGTTCTGCTTGTAACTTGTGTTACTGATGGTTGCATGCTATTCTTTTCTGAAGTCTGCATGACTGAGATATTTAGCTTGCTCAGCTAACTCCACTTCTCAAACACATTTCCATTCTCTATGTTAATTTTCAAATACTGCTTATTGGTACCAGTAGATGATACAGTCTTTTAAAGAACCCTTTTTTAATGTGAAATGCTAACGTTGTGCATACAAGCAGCAGCTCGCAAGTAAATGCACTGAAGACGGTTTTGCGAATCGGAAGCCTAAAAGGTCCATGTAGTTTTGGGGACTAAAATCATTTCTTTCTCATTAAGGTGATCTCTCACTTGAGGCTGTAGAATCTTGGAACCCGATTGTTTTTACTATGTTATAATAACGGAGTCTGCAATTCAGAAATACCTTGAGAGCAAACTGTGTATTTTTTAAGGTTTCAAGGAGAAACGCATCATAGAAGCACACTGTTTCCCATTAGATTTACACATCCCTCTTTTAACTGTTGCTGCCTTTCCATCCATTACCTTGTGAGGTTTTTCAGGCAAAGAGAAGTGGAAAAACTGGTCTTATGATCTAAATGTTGCGTTAAGTGTTTCATTTAGAAAAATAAAGAGAATCTTTGTTTCCCTAAAAGAAATGTTTTCCCCTCTTGCCCTAGGAAAAAGAAAGTCACAACAATAGGCTCAAAATGACAGGATTCAATTGTGGAAAATATGTAGTTTATAACGTGCAGCACCCGGTGGGCTAAAGTGGTGGTAAAATTCCACAGTTAAATAGAGCAAACAGTCCTAAATGTATTGAAAACAGATCCTCTTCAGGTATGTACACATACGTACCTGCAAAAAGAGAGACAAGAACCTGCCTGGGAGAGGGATGCACCGTTCTTATTGACAGAAACAGGAAAGCTCAGTTGTTTAGAGCAGGCTTTTATTATTCCACCAATATTTGCCCAAATAGCAAAACTCCTGTGATGTTAGGAGTTGTGTCCCCTGGAAGTCCTTTCTTGCTGTTTATTTTCTTTCAGCCTTCAGCTCCTGGAGTCTGGTGATTATCCAAGTGCCCAATACGCATTTTAAAAGGAATTTTTTTTTTTTTTTTCAAACGTCTTGCTATGGAGAACTAAGGACCTTAAAAACATGCTGCCTAAAAGTTCTTATGCCTGAAGAAAAATGCCATGAATCTCAAGGTGACTGTTCTTAACATCTCATAATTTTCAGCTTGTCTCATGACTTTTGAGCTTGAGCTTCATGATTTTTGAATAAGCAAGTTTGACATTATTGCTTTTGACTGATTCTGATGATGAACTGTTGTGTGTGTCTGCATATATAATTATATCCATACACACACATAATACCAGTAAACAAAATACATAGCATAATGATGGAGGGGTGTTACGTGAAAGTCGCTCTGAATTTGTAGTGCTATAAACAAAGCGGTTTTGAAAGATCAGACCATCAGTTCTTGAGGAGTGGCTTTCAAGTGAAGTTTCGTGGAGACTGTTTTTAATGGCAATTAAATCTAGAAAGGTAATAGCCAGTAAACTGTTCTTTAAAGTCTAAACACTTGCAAGATCTATGAGGAATGCACAGCCTGCCTTTTTTTCAGATATAATCTGGCTCAACTTTATTGAAATAAAATTTACAACTAGCAACAGTAATGTTGTATTTTTATTGTATTAATGCAAATGAGATGCTGGCTTCTTTCTTTCATCTTCATGGCTTGTATCTATTATAGCTGTATCTTATTCCTTTCTGTGTCTTTTCTCCCTGTGTTCTGTAAACTGCTATCCTCTAATGATACTGAGGCTCATTAAGGTTACTCACAATGCTAAAGAGACTATGGGAAGCATCCTTAGCTCTAGATGGCTATATAAAAACAAAACTACTGAGTATATGGGAAAAACTAATCCAGATCAACATTTCCATTCCTACTTTGAGAACCCTTAAAATCAAACAGAAAGAAAAAGCTTTCAGGAAGGACTGTGTACTGGAAAGAATAGGTCATTTTTAATACACATCCCTACATGACAAAGATAAAAAGCAATAAAGTTTTAAGGACCTTTCTGGCTCTTCCTGCATGTCTCTCAAAAGACTCATTTAATTGAAAAGCCTGTTGTGCTTGGTTTTATGCAAGTAAAAGAGAAAAGGGGTAATTTTGTGCAAGGAAGGCCTAATATTCCAGCGCAATATAATCAGAACTCTTTTTGGGTGCTTTTTAAGTCTCTCTGTTCACATAAAATTAAGACCCACTTATCTTAAATTGTAGTAAATCTCATTCAGTATTACTTTCATAACTTAGAAAATGCTGTTACATATTCCCAAAGCAACTTTGTTGAAGTGATATTTTGTCTGTTTATGTGTAATCTGAGCAGAATTTATATTGAAAAAGGAGCAGCACACAGTTCTTGTTTTTAATGAAAATAATTAAATTATCTGGAATACCTTGATAGCAAAGACTGTTTTTTCTAATGAAACTCTGCTTAGAGGAGATGAAAATAAAAATCTCCACATTGGTGCCATTTAGTATGTGCAGATAACAAGCGTATTTCTACCACTCACCCTCCACTTGGACAGAGTAAATATTTTTTGTAGAAACATTTTACTTTGAATGTTCAATATATAAATAATTTTGTGTGAATTACACTGGGAATCACCACCACAATTCACGAGTCCTGCAATTTCCTTTGTACATATAGGAAGAACTCATTTACTTCCCACAGTGTGAGTGGACTTCACAGAAAAGAGCTGGATCCTTTCATAATGTAGAGTTTTGTATCGAAGAAACATTATGTTGGTTTGTATATTGGTCTACCAAAATTAATGTTTTCACCTCTTTTTCAACCATGTCACAACATTTATAAGCAGAGTATAAGTAACATTAAATTAACATGTGAAAGGAGAAAGAAGCTAAGTAGTTATATTGATCATCTGTAGCATTAAATGGTAAAAAAATGAAAAGCTTTCTAGTGCTTTTGATTATCTGCATGGTTCCTGCTCATATATGTGTGCTTTGTTAGGAAATGGAGTACTATTTCTTCATGCTTAGCAACTTTCTTCCAAGGATTTCTTACTAATACCGTGTACTCCTCAGAATAACCTCAGGGAGGAAGAGTATTTTTTCCCCTCTTTACAGAAAGGCAAATTGAAGCCAGGAAGTATCAGCTGATTTACTCAAAGTCAAACAGCATTTGCTCCTAATTCCCTGCTCTGGGTACTAGATCAGAGTTCTATCAGCACACTTCCAGGAAAACAAGCCAGGCTGGAGGCTTAAGGCATCCATATGCTGCTGGGGTGGGATGAGGGAGCAGCCCAGCTGGGATACCAGGGACTAGGCCATGGAGGGGAGCTGGGAAGACAGTTTCATCTCTTCTGTGTAACTCCCTGTGGCACAGAAAGCAGCACCTTGCTCGTGTCCAGGAGCTCCCAAAAGCAGGACTCACAGTTAGAGAAAGCAGAGGTCTGTTAACAAGCCAAGGGAGCCTTACTAAGCAATAATCTTAGGCAGAATAATTTAAGTCTTTTACCTTCCCTGAATTATCCTTAGATGTGTTTTCAGTCAGTCTAAGTTTCAGGACTAGTGAATTTGGTAATTTGGTTGTGGTTACTTTTCCCCCCATAAACTGTTCTATATTTCTCTGTCAGACCTGGGATCTAGCTCTGTACTTCTGACAGTATATAATGCATTGCCCTAAGAAATATGAAAAACCTGATCTAATTGCAACTGAACACTTCTTTCCCTCCACCCAAACTACCAGAGGTGGTTGGAAATCTCCGGTAGTAGAGTTTGAGGCTCTGATTTTTATAAGGCAGCTTCTAACATTAAGGATCTAAATCCTTACATGGAAATCTAAAGAGAAATTTGAATTTTCAAAAGCTTTTAGCACCAGGCAGTTCCCATGGACCTTCTTCAGTTCCCTCCCTTGTGTAAACTGGAATTGTTAAACCTCGATCAAGGGCAGTGTTGTTTTTCTAAAGTGGAGATGTATGTATTGCCTATAGAAGAAATATGATGCAAGTAATAGCCTATGGATTCATTAAGGATTGTTTATGTTTATTTTCACACCATATTACATTTCAGGAATGGTCGTTTCAGCCATTATATTGACAGGAGCTCAGAATAAATCTTAGTTAATATAGGGCTAATCTGCCATACCTGGGAGACCACCTGCTACCTTCTCGAACAGAGGCCAGATTGTTTGGTGCTGAATCACCAGGTAGGGCTTTCTTCTCTGGAACTGGGGACTTGGGAAGCTCTCCCATGGCTCCTTTTCATGTGGAAATTAATGCTTTGCTCTATTTCAGAATAGTAGGTTATTAGAGTTCATATGCAAATTCCCAGGATTGGAATTTGTCTCTCTTTGATAATTGATATAATAATGTATACTTTTAGTGGTCCAAAGTCCTTGAGCATGAGCCTTGTATGTAATTTCTGTTTATTTTTTACTGTTATTAACTGTAATTTCATTGTGGGTGCCTTTCATTGCCTTAGATTGAAGGGTGTGTCTCTATCCCATTGCCCCTCCATAAACAATGCCCATTTAGGGCTCCTTATCCGGTATCCCTGCCCAAACATTTCCTAGCCTGTCAAATACTGTCATTTTATTCCTTACAGATCATTCACAGTACGTCTCCTGTTGCACACACAAATAAGGAACAAATGCAATCAGGATGCATCATCGTTTAGCATAACAAATAAAACCCGATCTGTGCAGATTTCCCTTAAAGCGTCTCTTAATATGTATTGTCAAAATGTCTGAAGATGTCTTTTACTCATAAGCATTTAATTATTTGTGACAATTAAACTAATATTCAGAGCAGGAAAAAAATGAAGGTATTAAATATTTTCTCTTGTCAAAAGCCAACAAAACATCACCTGGCATAGCAAACTCCTTACATTTTGTATTTCAAACATACCTTACAACTGGAAAAGCATTCAAACAAAATTATAGGGCCCTGCTGCACAGCTCTGATTTGTACTGAGTTTGAGGAAACTGTATTTTTAAAACTAGACCAAAATTTAAGGGCACATCATTAAAGCATATTTCATAATGAACAGCTGAATACTTGATGATTAAAAAGGAATTTCTATCAATTTTTAAGTCTGCACTGAAATTTATGGCCAAGGGCCCCTCTGACTGAATCAAGGACTCAGACCTGGGTTTTGTAGCCTCAGTCAGTTACTGTCTTGTGCATGAGAAAAAACAGTTCAAATAGCACAGAGCAAGTCATCAACCTTTTATGTGTTCAGAATTATAGATTTATTTTGTTGTTTTTGTCTGATGATCCCTTTAGCCAGATAGATTGTTTGAACTGGAGAGGCAACATGCTGTGGACGGGGCAGAATGAGTAGTCAGCATTGCTGCCCAGGGCTCAGTGCCTTCATCTGCTCGGCAGCGCTTTAATACAGTATAAGTTCAGCTATGTGATAACAAAAAGGGGGGAAAAAGCAGGGAAGATCTTGAAAACAACAGAAAATCAGTGGAGGCCTTGAGAGCAGTGTTGTATGGATGCTAGAGCACTGCATAGCCCTGGGCACTGCAACAATAACTTCTGTATTATGGGTGCAACGTTTCCTACAGTCAAGGTTGTTTGGGTATTTCTGCCGAGAGGTTTGGTTTCTACTGATTCTCATGTTTCCAGTTCTGAGCTGCTCAGCAACCATTTCCATTATCAAAATCCGTGTATCCTTTCTTAAAATATTCTTCCTGTAATTTAAGGTAAGATGTTATTTGGCAAAAAGTTAATATTTAGACCAGGGTTTGTTTCAAAGCTGTGGAACCACTGTGCTTTCTGGCAGTGCCATGAACATTTTTCAGAGATACTTTCTACTTTCCCTGAGAAGATTCACCCAAATTTTTGTCTGACTTATAAAGTCTAAAAGTTGCTGTTGCCAAAGAAATTTTAGAAGGTGACACAGCATTCTCCGATGTGCCATCTCCACCATGCATGCTCTGTTCTTGGTTTCTCTTTTTTCAGTTACATTCCCTTAAAATATGTTTTAGCTGGGGATAAGTGGGACAGTTGCTTTCCCTGCTGCATGGACAGCAATGGGGACTGAGCTGTCACAGGGGAATGAGGAAATGGTCTGTCTTGTGTGCTTAGCTGGAGCCTGGCCTCTGAGATGGGAAGCAGGGAAATTGAGGAAGAAGAAATGGATAAGCAGGGGTGAGGATAGGAGCAAAACAAAACAAAAAAAAGAGAAAAAAAAAAAAAGAAAAAACAAACAAACAAAACCAAGGAGCATAAAATTATGAAATATTTGGAGAAAATGGTGTTAAAAATGTACACTTGACTCTGTTGCCTGGTCAGTGTAGAGCAAGGTATTCAGCATCAGCTCTTGCAGTGAATGCATCCAACAGTTTCCTTCTAGATTAAGACCTGGGTGGAAAAGCATGTGGTTCCACATGTACAATTCCCGGCTTTCCTCAGCTTCCTTTTTCAAAAGGCTGGCCAGGCCCTGGTTCCATGGCAGGCAGGGAACGGCTGTGTGCAGGAAATGAGTGCCTCAGCTGGGACACAAGGTCCCAGGTATAGGACCACTGGCTCTGCGTCTGTAGGGGGGTGCAGAGCATGAGGAGTCTCCAGGCTGCAGCAGGGCCCAGCCTGGCTGGTGCTCCTCGGGTGGGTGCTCAGCCCCAGGGGACCTCCTTCTGTGTTGAAAAAATAGAAAAAAAAGGATTAAAAATGGCCAGAGCTGTGCCCTCCCCATCTGTTCAATGGCAGTGGCAATGTCTGGTCCTCAAGGCATCATGCAGGCAGTTCAGGAGTGGTCGAGAGGCCGGTGCAGAACAGCACCAGGAGGAGGAAAATCCTGATGTGCTTCCAGGAGCCTGGAGGACATGTGGGCAGTGAGGTTTGGGGCCACACCTTGGCTGGTGAGAATTACCGAAGAGTTGGGGCAGCACACTGAGAGGTTTGTGGAAGCCGTATAGAATGTATAATAACAGTCTATATAGGGCATTTGGGAGGTATGGGCGTGCAGAGCTGTGGGAGCTGCCTGGTCAGCAGGCCACGTGGGGAGGGGTGGGCCTAGGGAGCAGGGTGCCGCAGGTAGGTGGGAACAAAGCGTGGAAATTACTGACAGTTAAGTAGCTGTTGTACAAAAGCAGCCAGCTCAGAGGAAAGACAAAGAATAACGCCAGGAGTTTCAACCACAGATAGCTGTTTAGATAAAAAGGGCCTGTTCGTCTGAGATCTCTTCTCATGCCACAACATGCAAATTGCGAAGAGCTGGTCCCTGTGTCGCCGTGTAACTGCCACTTACCTCCACAGGCCCTGGGCCCTTGTGACTCTGACTTCGGTTTTATTTGGGACAGGGATTGTTCTTTTATTTCATTTGCTGCCCCATTGGAGATTTTTCATAGAAATTGAATCTTTCTATCTGTAAATCAGTGACAAAACTTGAACCAGGATCAGCAAGAGTGGAGCAGGTTGCCTTCAGTATATTGTAAGGTCTTCTGTCACCTCCAAAAGTTGTACATTGAATAACTAAAATCCTGACAATGTTAATTCAGAAAACAATCACCCTTGCATTACTCTTTTACTGTTTCTGTGAATTTATTAGAGATTTTACAAACTTGTGATTGGAGTTAAACAGAGGTAAATCATTTGGAGAAACATGTCAGGGAGGGCAGGGGCAGATGGATGTTATGATGCCATCAACATCTGGGTTTTCACGTGTTTGGATCAGGGACATTTTACCTTAGCGTTCACAAACATCTCAGCTAAAATCCCTTCTTTCATTATTTTGTCATCTATGAGGTATAGCCAGGCAGGTTATCAATTTGTGTGTGCGTGTTAGGGTAAAGTGCTGAATCTTGTTGTTAGAGTATGTGAACAGTCTCATTTTTATATTTGTCCTCTTTCGGCATAATTGTTTGGAAACATTTTGATCCACTTAAAATGCTCTATTTTCAACATACAAAGTGTGTACAGGGAAACAAGGGAGTGATTATAAGTTTCTCTAAGGAAATAAGCATCTCTCAGCTATTATCCTACAACTGGGCAAGTTCTAATATATGACATCTATATAATTTAACCTAATAACTTTTTTTTTTTTTAATGATGTAATGGGGAGAGTGACCTGGACTTTGTAAAAGTTCCCCTACTTACTGCAGATTCCCAAGGGCAATGTAACATTCTAGACAGTGTTTTATATGCCCTGATTAAAATGTAACATATTTTTGCATTTCCTGTGCAGTGACCTGTTAGTGCTCATAGACAGAACACTTAAAGAACAGTTACAAGGAGACGTTTCCAAATGTGCCTAATATGTGCAAGTTTTTATAACATTCTTATTTCATTTGAAATTGCAGCTACAGCAGGAGCCATTCAGACAGCGCATTGATTTAACTTTTTAATCCACTGTTTTGCTACGTCAAGTAAAATAAATGTTTGTTTTCAGCTCCTTTTTTCACATAGCTAAAACTCGTAACTACTTGCTTTAAGCTTGGGATTCTAAAGGGAGCTACATTATCTGAAATGTAAAGCTTGCTTTCTGTAACTGCTTTCTCACAACTCCCCCAAGAAAAAAAAATTACAGTACAACTTTAGCAAAAAGGACTTTTATATCTCTATCAATTATAGAAACACCAGCTGCAGTAGATTACAAATGTGCTTGGCTGATTGTGATGTTGTGTGGAGAAAACTGTCACAAGGAGCTGGATTCTGTTCTCCCCAACACCACCGGGATGCCGCACAGCTCCCCGGGCTGCAGCCGGCACTTCTGTCAAAGCTGGAGTGGGCAAGAGCAGGATCCGGCTCTGAGGCTGCCAAATTGCACACTGCCAAATCTAGCTCTGTACTTGCGCGCACATCCTGGCACTGGGAAAAAATATGGAGCTGTTGAGTAAGTGCTAACTGTGTGTCATTGTGTGTACATATGTTTTCCTGTGAGCTGAAGCAAAAGCCACACCAATACGTCTTCCACCTGGACCACAAACCTCTGTGGGAGAATCACTCCAGTTGTTCTTTATTTTTTATGACCAAAATATTTGTTTACTGTTACTTTCTTGAAGACCAAATCAAAAGGAAAAGACAGCACAGAACAAAAATTGTCTGACCAGCCACAAAGGTAAAGTAGCTGAAGTCACAAAGAAAATACGATATGAAGAGAGCAATGCGCGATCGGCAGTGTAGCATTTTTGGTGGTGTTGAGCTCAGGAAAAATTAATGTACCAAAGTATGTGCAGGTCATATCACTCCAGTAATATCCTGGGGTTAAAGGGTAGCAAGGTAAGGGTTTGCAGTTGGTTGTGTCTTGGTTATTGTTTCATTTATCTCATTGTGCTTTGGGTCGCTCTGGGAGGACGTGGTTGGGCCCCGGTTTATTTTAACAAAGAGAAACTGACATAGCAAAGTTCTGTGTATACTTTACAGTGAAAATGCAATTTTCTGTTTTCATTTAATCCCAGGAATGTTGGAATTTTCCAGGCTGTCAAACAAATGTGTGCACTGGAGGACAGTTAGACATGTCTGTCTAGTTCACCTATCTAATCTACCTCATTTCTTATGTGCCCATCACCACGGTGTCTAGGCGGGAAGTTTCTGCCCAGGTTTTGCTTTTTGTCTTTATTGGCTGTGGTAACTTAACTGAGTCCTAAGAGCTTTCAGATTCATCTGCAAAAAAATAATAACAAAAACGTTATCAGAATAATGATTCATTTTTGTACTCTTAGTCAGAATTTCCCCTCTCTCTTCTGAGTATATTTGGCCAGTTGATTATTGTTGCCTTTTCTAGAAGAGGTTATATTTTAGAGATGTTGTATTAAACTGGAGTTTTACCTGAGTCATCAGTGACTCAAAACTTCATTTGGCTTCTAAAGTGAATTCACTCATGTCCTCTAACTTCCTTCTGCTTTTCTCTGCAGAAGCTGACTTCATTTACTAATCCCCCCACTTTAACAGCTGCGTCTGTTCTGTGACCCTTTGCCATATAAAACATAGGTAAAGATAATAAAAAGTAAAAATTTGTGGTTTCAAAAATTATATCTTCATTTGGAAGCCCTGCTTTCTGTTAAATTTAATTACTCCTTTCTCTGCCAATTAGGTAAAAATGCATCTTAAGACATAAGTGAGGAATTTTTCAAAAGCAGAGGTCCATGCTAAGGGGAGAAGAAATCCCCCTGTTGATTTGCTGTATCTGTGCACGTGATTATCATGATCTGCATGCATATGTGGGGAGAATGTGCTGCTGTGGGGCACTGTAGTGCTGCCAGCATGCACAGTCATCCCCTCTGTGTGAGTGGTCACAGTAATTTTAGAAAGGTGCCTGCCAGGTATACAGTGGCATCTGCATGGTTGTGTGCCACCTTCTGCTTTTGAAAAATGTGGCCTGGATAATAATCAGTCTGCAGAAGTCAATAAACTCTCATGTTGAAGAAGCTGAGTAACCAGCGTGATGCTCGCAGAGGAAAAGAGTTCACTGAAAACGCTGGAAATGTAGCTTTCTCAGCTATAATTGAATTTGATCTCAACTGTACAATTACATACAGCCTATTTTCTACTCCTCTCCTACGTGTGTTGAAAGTGTCTTTATAAACCTACCCCTCAAAGATAATTTCATTGAGAGCCAGACATTTCATACGTGACATTGATTTCTAATCCCATCTGGACTGGCAGATCGCAGATTCCCAGCCTGTGGCCTCAGCATGTAACATGAGTTCACACAAACACAGTAAACCATCACTCTGGCTGTTCTCTTAGTCCTGGAGTGATGGAGTAAGAGATGAATTACTCTTTGCAAGATTTAATTTCATCTTCCGGGTTTGCAGTGGACCGAAGTATGGACATGATTACATTTCACAGGTTCCTCTGTGATTTAAAACAAAAATTATTAGCAGAGCTTGCTCAGCAAGGAATTTCTGATGTAATCTATACCAGTTACAGGCAAGGGGTGTGGTAATTTTTTTAAGAAAAAGGAGAGCTAAGTGTTTATCCCAGATGACTGAGACAGAAAACAGAACTGGCAGGCTGACAAACTGGCATAACCTTACACTAGAAAGTGCTACAATTC
>NW_008605017.1:79887-112387 GCF_000691845.1 Merops nubicus | reverse complement strand
GCTGTTTGATAGTATACCAACTGTCTATCTAAGTACAGAAGTCATTTCTATACTTTTTGGCACAGACTACTGTTTAGGTAAACATATGTGATACCATATCTGAGCACGTCAGAATGTTTCTCTCTGTAAATTTCCAAAGTACTGGGGGAAAACTACTAAATTTAATGGGGGTTGTATTTCAGCTATGTGTGTTTTAGTCAAAACACTTTTCATTTAAATAAGTCACATTCGCCACACCTTGAAAATATGCCTGCATGCTTATTTATACTGAAATTCTTTTCCTTCCTGATCTGAAGAAAAGCTCATTTTATGGAGAGCAGATGTTTTTCAGCTTAATGCATTTTTATTTATGTTTTATCTTTGTTCAATAATTCTTAAGTACACGTGGGAATTCCAGAGCATGTAATTGTCCTGCAAGTTCACTCAGAGCCATGCGGTGGCTTCAAACTGATCTGTCATTCAGCTGGTGGGGATATCAATGGATTAGTGTGCTTCTGATGAGCCTTTTCCTTATTTATTTCTAAAACAATATCTGAGCAACTTTGCCAAAGATTTATTTTACAGATTATTCATTTCAGCCCCTGAATGAGTGAGCAATCCCAGGTCAGGGCAACACTAACCATGCAAAGAGCTGACCCAGAGCCTACGAAGCTAAGGATGGGAAATGTGCACTGGGGGAAACTGTGAGAAGTATTACTTATGCATAAAGCATCACAAGGTTCCTGTACTGTTGTTTTTTTTTTTTTGAGCTATGAATTTTGTTATTCTTTTGAAAAATGGATTTTCGTATTCAGACCATACAAAGTATCTCATCAGTAAATGACAGAAAAGCCTTTTGTTGGAGAGAAAATTTTAGATTTTGAACTTCAAAATGTTGGAAAATATGAAAAAGTGTATGAGTTATTTGCTCTATAGTGCTCCGTCAGCTGAATTTCTAAAGGGCTAATGTGGAAAAAGTGTGATAAATCTGTACAGTTGTGTCCAATGCTGCTCTGAAGGAGGAGGGGAACAAGCTGTACTGTAGAAGTTCATATGGAAAATTATTGCTCATGCAAGAGGGGTCTGTAATTATCAGGAAAGTATGTAATCTTGTGAAAATAAATTGCAATAGATATATACATAGATCACAACATTTTCTACAACATCGGCCACTTAAGTTCACATCTCCCATTATCATTTTGAATTTAAAGTTTGAATCAACCCAAAACTGCAAGGCCAGACTCTTCTGAAATTTCCAAGTTTCATCTGCTTTTGATACAAAACTATAAACCATAAATGGACGTCCCGCTTCATAACAAAACTCCGGACTCAGTGAATATTTGTGCTTTTGTTTTATTGTAAAAGTTTGCTTTCCTGTATGAGTATGAAAGTACTGCTTTTGCCCCTAAGGCTGAACTCACATGAACCCAATTTAACAAATTTGCTTTAAATAACATTTTCAGTATTCTCTGAGTGCTGCTACGAAAGAAATTGTGTGGTACTAGGCTGTGAATACGCAAAAAGAGAAGAATGCACACATAAGCAGGGGGGAACAGACATATTTTCTATTGTAGTTAGCATTTTCAGAAAGAATCTATTTATCAGAGTTTTTAATGGTACTGGTGTGTAGCTCTGTTGGAACTTGCTGAAGAAACAGACTGCTGGTCAGCCACTTTTTCATCTATTTCTGTCACTCCAGTTTCTTTTGTGTTAAAGAATAGTTTATGTTCCATTGGAACTGACCATCAGTTCCAATACTGTATCTTTGTAGTCATTTCCCAAAATTGTTCTTTTGGGCAAGAAATCTAATAACAAATGTGGAAAATCAAGTGTGAATGAACTCCTTCCCTAGGCTGTCTTACTGAAATAACACTTCATGCAAATAATCTCATTAGTGTAAAGATTTTGTTCTCTAGATCCTACCAGTAACTTAAGTTCACAGGATTAAGCTATGGGCTCCTCTGGAAGACAGGGAGATTTGCAAGGATGACCATCAGAAGATTCAACATCAAATAGCCAGAAAGCAGCAAAATCCATGTCCTCGGGAGATTGTGCCTCGTTACGAGGGTGTGCCCTGCGGGAGGAGTCGTGCCACTCGGCTCGGAGCTAGCCAGGCAGGCATTTGTCACATGTTTCATAAGGTGGGGAAAAAAAGGATGTAGATTTAATGATAAATAATAACGCACTGTCTCCGACATTAAAGGACATCATTGGTTCTCTTCTCTGTGGTGTAAATCAATGTAATGTGTGAATCCTTTAAAAGTAACATGGAATTTAAAATGGAAAATATGAGAAGCTAGTAGAATTACTGCTAAAATCATCCGTTTATTATCTAGGTGTGCTTAATAGCCTGCTAGCTGATGAAAAATCATTTGCTAACCCCAAGGAATGGTTCATTTTCCAGCTCAATCACTCAGCCATGCATTGGCCAGAGCTTTTAAAAAATATACCTTGTATTACTTCTTTTGTCAATGTCTGGAGATAATTTATAATAGCAATAACTCCCATTAACACAACTACTAAGCAGTTTAGTTAGAACAGGTAAGATTTGCGGGTGGACTTGAGATGTTCTAATAGCAAACCAATTATCCATCAATGATTCCAACATTTTAAAGTGGTTTTTGGTTGGCCAGAAGTTAATTCAGTTATATAGTAATTAATAGACTCAGTTGCTCCATAGTAATCAAGATCCTGTATATAGATTGACACATTTATTTCTTCTGTACATTAAGGTAAACTTACGTTGTTCTGACATTACACTTGCACGCCCTTAATAGAACAGCATAAAAGGGGCCTTAACATAATTAGATTCTGTTTCTCTCTTGCTTCATTAATAAATATTTGGTATTTCTTCAACAGATAATTTCCAAGCATTTCAAAACTCTTTTCAGAGTAGCCACTTCCAGTTCTCGACACAGCAACTGGATCTAAGAGTAGCTCCTGTTAGGCTGCCCCTCGCTCATGATGTTGTAACCTAGTTACATATAAGCCAGACTCATCTTTTGTGGCAATGTGTAACTTTCACTCTCCTGTGAGAAGAAACATTAGTTTTCTTTTCTTTCTGTGCATAGATGCAAGTGTTTAGGGCAATGGCTTGACAATACAGCTGGTTGCAGCAAAAGCGCTGCCAGTGAGAGCACTCCAACACCTGCCATCCTGGGCATGCATCCTGTCCTCTTCCTTCCTGGACACAACTATACTCAGTTTTCCCAGCAGCTAGCAAATTTAGAGTTAAAATAGATGAGAAGTAGCCCTACAAAGAGAGTAAATTTAGTTTAATTCACTGATCTGGTTTACCATTTGGTCAGATGAACACAAATCATAAAGCAAAGGACCAGACAGGAACATGTGTGGAGCAGATCTGAGGACACAGAAACCTTATTTTGGTAGCAATTAGCCATTAGATTTGTTCAGCTGGGTACTAAACAAATGAACCCTCTGTAGCTTAGGTTTAAAGAGGGGAGGCCCACCAAGAATGCCCTTAGCAAAGAAAATGCTTCTTATACATGTAAGGATTCCTATATGGTATTTTTAAAGAACATTTCAGATTGATGTTTAATGGAGGATAGTTTTAAATTCTGAATATTTTCTTCTGTTACTTTGGTACCAGAATTCTTATCAGTGAGATGAAATAAAAGAAAAGAAAGAATAGAAACCAAACCTTGAGCATCAGAACTAAGATCTAAGAAGATATTTGTTTCTTATTCCTTTTGGATAAGTTCACATGTTTTATCTCTTGAATCCAATACAAAGATGCTTTTGGAAATCTGTGGGATTTGTGCAGAACAGGGGATGTGTGTTCTGGGCTATTGATGCTGCTGTCCCATAGGTTTGCTGTGCAGTGTTGTTTTGCTTAATTGGTAAGCTCTACACTAAGTCATGTGCATGCTGAGAGGTTCAGGGATCATATTTTTTCAGTTTCTTGAACATGATTACATTTTTTGTAATTTACATTTTTAGCCACTAAACAGTGATACATTATATTTAGAAAATGAGATGCTCTGAGTGTTAGCAAGATGTGACAGTGACAAATCTTATGAACGTTAATACTGAAACCCATCATAGTTCAAGTCCCACTTGCTGTATTACAGCTTAGTCTCAGGTTTGGGAGGGGGAATATTCTAGTTATCAAGTTGTCATTCTTCAAATGCCATTTTTTGCTCAATTTAAGAACAATATGCAATTGTAGAAGCTGTATTTGTTGGTTATGAAACCTCCAGAAAAAAAATACAAAGTCACTTCCCCAAAGGTTGCAAATAAGTCACAGGTTTGCAGCTTTTGCAGTGTGTCCGACATGCATCTTGTGCTTATGTAGTCTCTACAAACACAGCCAGTGCCTAATCAGGGGAAAAAAATACCCTGAGCTCCCTGAATTTGTACCACTGGTGTTAAGTGTCTGTCAGAGTTTCTATTGTGATCACCATTTCAGGGATTTATCACTCAGCACTAATACCTGACTCCAGGCTAAAAATTGGCATACAAGTAAGCAGATTTGGGTTAAAGATACATTGAAGCTCAGAAGTGGGCAAAGTCACTCTCAGGCTTTGGAGTTCTGTTTTCAAAAGTGCTGCTGAGTGAAAGCTTGGGGATTTGAGTCTCGCTGCAGTATCTCGGGGAAGGGCTCAGGATCACACTCTCCTAAGATACCCTGTGCCTGCGGGAGATGCTGTTTTTCACTGGCAGGCCCTGGGTCCGTGGTGTGCTGGCAGATTCAGGGGCTGAACAGTCACCTTGCACACGCTTAGGAAGCAATGCTGTTGTTGCACAACTGTTCACTTTGGGTTGGAAATCCCAGATACACTAGGCCTTTGACTTGACAGAGGACCAGGACTGTTATTCCACTAATAAGTAGTACATTTCTGTGGGTTCTGAAATTAAAAAAGCAAATATAAGTATAATAATAGCTGCAAGGGGGGTAAAATAGGGCATGGCTCTACAAAGCACAAGCCATTTTTCTGATGTCTTCTGGGGTAGTACAGCTACTGTTTGTCCCTCCTGCAAGAAGACTCACAAGTTAACAGCATAAGCACTTGGTCATCAGAAGCCTAAATTTCCTCTTGTTAATTCCTTTACACTGAGTTTTTAGACTGACACTTTCTCTCTGTAGTTCCCCTCTGATAAGTCCCTCAACACCCTTTTTTCATTCCTATTTTATTCTGCCCGAAGTGTGATTTTATTTGAGAAAGCAAAGAAAGAATATCTTTGTGTTAAAGATTTATAATCTGTAGAATATACTCTGTAAACTTTCCACCATGGGTGTATCTTTCTCTCTAACTACCTCTCCCAGGACTTACCCTAGATATACATTACTGGGGGACATAGACAGGGTGCAAGGAGCAGCAATGAACATGGTGGTGCTCCATGGGGTGTCCCCATGGTGTGTTGGGCTGCAGACACTACTTAACGATTCATGGGACAGGGCCAGCGTGCTCTCCTGAGTCACTGTGTGATGCTGTCAGCAGTACATGGGTGGGAGCTTTCACTCTGGGCTGACATCTGAGATCATAATGACTCTGCAGGAGATCTTCAGTTACAGTCCTTCATGTCAATATTCAGCAGGGTAAGGGCTCATAGTAATACGCATTGACACATTAGAGACCATGCTGCTTTGTCGAGCCAATCATCCATAAATTGTAAGAGTACTACATGGATAGCTAAAAAAAAAAACAAAAACAAAAACAAAAACAACCCAAACAAATAAAAAAAGAAAACTGGGAAGCAACAGATATGTATTCATATTAAATGTCTGGGCTTAGACGCGCGCTAGCTGAACAAATGCGGAGTTAAAGCTGTGCTTCACCCAGCCCACCGTTGTAATACTCACAAGCACAAGGAAACAGACTGAGCACAGAGTGGGAGCATTAGCTATGCATTTTAAGGGGATTTGGAGTTGCAAGACCCTTAACATTGTTTTGGCCTACCATTTTTTATGTTAATAGTGCTCCTATGTTGTTACCCCATACTCTAGTGTGTGATACTATGTGAAACAGCTTGGTATTTGAGTCAGTGCTCAGGCCTGTGGGTGTGCTATCTGCATACATTTATAATTCACTTAGAACTATTTCAACATATTCTATACCAAATTCATTGATCTTTTGTTTTGAAAATAAAAACAAAATTATGCACTTGGTTTGTGCTGTTTGTTTTGCCTTTTTTTTTTTTTTTTAAAAAATAAAACCCAGTTACAGTAAGCAGTAAAATATGCTAAATTTGCACATTCTAACTGCTGGAAAGGTTTCTGAGTCTCTGTGTACTGTAGTTATTTTGGTGTTAGCTGACATTGTTAGATAGAGGGAGTACAGATATATCTACTTTGTTAAAGCTGGTATTTCTTGCAAGCAGGGTTTCTACCTTTTGTCTACAGCAATCTATCAAGACCATATTTCAGACTACAATTTTTTCTAAGAGGAAACAAAACAGATAGCATCCTTTAGCAGGCGTAAGTCCAACAAATGTCAAATTCTGAACAACATTACTTTGTGTCTCTATTTAACATTAGAGCTGATGGCTTTTTGACAGGTTTATAGCTGACAACTTCCATAGCCAGTCATGCAGTTTGAGCTAATTTGATGAATCAACTTGATGTTCTATAGTCCCAGTTGGCTTCAATAGCGTATGTGCTCAATTTTCTGCTGGAGGTCAAAAATAAGCTTTGAAATTTGGCTAATCCCATCACATACGCAGAGCATGTCTGCTGGAATAATCTTTGGACATGAAGTCTTGACTAATGCCAGAAATAGGAAGGAAAACTTAGCAATTTCATTAGACCCATCAATCATGAATAGTGTAGGCAGAGCAATTAGGGGTCTCATGTCCAGCAATTTACTTGTAAGCATTCAAATGCTTTACTAGTTATGGTTGTAGGAGGAACATTCCTGAAACCCGGGTCTTGTTCTAGAGGAAAATGGGTCTTATTGTTAATCTACATTTAGAACAAATGCTAACTGAATGGTGGTGGAGAGGGAGAATGCAAAGATTTTCTAATTATGTCTTTCCTGAAAAGATGGGCTCTGCCATGGCAGTGGTGCTTGTTAGAAATGCCCTAGACCAAAAACCTTTCTGGTTTTAGAAAAGCAATTTTTACGGAAAATTCATTACTAGTCATGAGACTGAATCATCTCAAATAACCAGACAGGAGTAAGTGCATTGAAACCTCTAACACAAGCATTAACAGGTTTCCCCAAACAATGTATTGGGTCCTTATTAATTTTTTCATGAGTTTTAAGCATAGTAATTTACAGTCTAACTTGACACTTGCACTTTTGAACATTAACATTGCTCCAAAGTGGAAAATAAAAGCTTCAGCTTTCACAGTGGCTTGGCAGTGAAAAGGCACACACAGCTAAACACTGCTATGTTTTGCCATGCTTTGGTAAAACATGGTTATGAACAGTTAAAGATCCAACACTACTGTCCTTCATAGCACAAGCTGCCCAGGGTGACTGACAGGTGCTTTAGCTTGCTCCCAGCGTGCCAATATTAGGCAATAAAAGTATTGCTTCCTTAGACACAAACTGGGCACCCCTGCAGATCAGTCCCTGGCAGGAACAAGAACATGCGGGTGAATATACCTGAAAATGGCAGTGCTGGTGCTGCACAGCATTTACCAATGTGCTGGTCAGATCAGGAGAGCGTAGTGAGCCTGCCAGTGGGCATCTCTGGCTCTATCTTGTCTTAAATGTGCAGCTCTGTGTTGGCAAATCTGTCACGTATGCAAGGCAAACACTTAAAAAATTTGGCTTTAGCTCTGGTATGCGCACTAGATTTTGGGGAGCAGGAGGATCTTCAACTGTGATGTTCTGAGTACCAAAGGGGATGAGACCTATGACCTACATGTGGTTTGTGATTTGACTCCCATGACACAGGGAGTGCTGGTGTCTTAGGGTAGGTACTCCTGGCAAGAAGTCTCCTCCACAGCAGGAAAAAGTACTGAGGCAACATTCCTAAGGCATCCTGAGCAGAGCTCGGATTCTTCTTGTGTTTGGGTTGTGGTTCTTCAAAATGCGAAGATTTTCCTGAATGCAATGACTACTCATAAGTCTTTTTGTTTTGTTTGGGTTTTTTTTTTGTTTGTTTTGGGTTTGGTTTTCGTTTGTTTGTTTGTTTTTGTTTTGTTTTGTTTTGTTTTGTTTTGTTTTGTTTTGTTTTGTTTGTTTGTTTTGTTTGGTTGGGTTTTTTTTTGTTTTGTGTTTATCTGGGAGATTCCTAGAAGTCCTTCTCCCTGTCTAAATTACCTGATATACATCTTGTGACTTTCAACCATGTAAAGTTTTTGGTGTGCACCAGGAAGTAGCTGGTACAGAGTGCAGGGATAAGGAAGAAGGCCTGCAGAGCTGTCCTGATGCGAGAAATCCAGATCTGACAGAGACACCCACATCTCTATGCTTTTGCTTCTGGTTGCGTGTGTCTTGTGTTATGATGAGGAGGGACAAAATTTTTCAGTCCCATTTCTTTTCCAGTCCTACACCTGGGAAGCAGAACGCATGATGTCCTGTGAGAGGACTTTCTTGTTCAGAGAATACTGGCCTTGTAAATTACATGCATTTTCTACCATACACACACACATATTTATATACATAAAATGTCTGTATGTATATGTGTTTGTGTATTTGTTTAATGCTGAAACCACTAACATGGGATGAAGCAGTTTTCCTGGGTATGGTGCTGATGATGCTCCTGATTTTGCTATGTGTACTGTCTGCAGCACACACTCCCATCACTGAGCCACCCTTCACCCTTCTCTCCCTGCTTACAGCACACAGGATATAGCTGAGATGAGTCACAATCAGGGAGTTGTGTTTATTAGCAGCATGTACTGAATCACCAGCTTGGATGCAAGAAAAATATCAAATACATACATATATATATATATATATGCAAATGTATGTGTGTGTGTGTGTGTATGGACTTCCATATTCTACTTCCAATGATTAGATGAGAACTATTACTCACACTAAATTAGGTAGCAAACACATCTAGGTCTGATTCTCTTTTTTGCTCTGAGTAGTAATTCATGTACATCAAAGGAGTGGATTTTTAAGAAACACTTTTGATTCTTAACTTGAATTTGTAACAGTTTAAATGATTTACAAGGAAATATTCATTTAATAAGGAATGACACAGAGTCTGAACATTTATATGAATACAAAACAATTCTAATGGAGACTGGAAATTGGACTTTTTCCTATTAACATTTCAGAACATTTAATTCTCTTTTTTAACTGCTGCCTTCTTGGTGTATATACATATGTAAAAGTAGTCTAGGTTCACCTTTGCCTGTTAGTAACAAATTGTTCTCTGTGCACTCATGAATTGGTGTTTCTGTGGTCCGTCTTGTCTGTTTTCCTGAAGTTTACCAGTGTCCTATCTCAACTTGCCTTTTTTTTTATTATTATTTATTTTTTTATTTGCGTATTTATTCAGAAGAAACAGCTAAAATAGCCTGCACTAGTTTTCTTTGGAGGAGCAGAATCATACTCAGACTGACTGCAGAGATGGATATGAATTGCGTCAGCATGTCTTTGTGGGGCTAACTCAGCATCCTTTCTTTGCCTCTTGAATTTGACACTGCACTGATGGGCACTGTGCCAGCTGTTAGCAAATTGGGCTCATAGTTCTTCTTGTTATTCTTATTGAGTCAGTTGCTGTTTGTATTATCAGTTAGGGAACTTCAGCCACTGTTGTGGCTAATCCTGGGGCCTTCACAAGCACTGTCACAAAAACATTAAAAAAAAAAAAAAAAGAAAAATAAGGAGGCTGGTTTCAGTGCTTTGTCCCTGCATGCATTAAGCATTGGGATTAGCAGTGCTTCAACACCTTATTTATGATAAGAGAAGGAAATGACATTCTAGCACAAAAATCCCCTGAACTTTAATCAGCCTAGTCTCAAGGGGCTTTTGTGTCTTTGACTCCATTTTAATTTAAACTTTTCTATGCATTAGTTCATGGGAAGTTTGAGACCTGTTTACCAGGTAATCTGATCAACATTGTGACTCACTCTACACTTCAAGAAAAAGAGAAACCCAAAATAAGACAGGGAAGAGCTTTCAATGTTAATATATTTATATTAGTTGTGAATGAAGAAAGAAAAATTCCTTCCTGAAAATACCTATTTGTTTTATACGTATAAGAGAAAAATCTGCATGTGTACATGGATCTCCTTGGTGCATTTTAGCTGGCTCCCAGGAGCCCGAGGCGCTGAGAATGCTCTGGGGCTTCCCTCACACACACTCTGCTACTGGCACTTCAGAGTGCTGGGTTAAGGGTCTGAAGTTTGCTCTGGAGTGCTGAAGGGTGTCTGCAGTTTGTGGTGAGCATGTACAGGGAGGAAGGGAGAGCAGCAAAGAGTAAGACCTACAGTCTTCTGAGAGGGAGATAAAATTGTGTAGCTTCCTGGTCAAAAGTCTACTACGTGGCTGGACATGTGATGTAAGGAGAAATACATTTGCTGTAGCAGAAGGTTCCTTCCTCGCCTGTGTTTTGATGTATCTACAGTGCTTTATCTGCTTATGTGTTCCTAAAACATTGGGCATTTGAAAATAGCAGCTTTCCAAATGCCATATGCTGAGAAATCTTAAGTACAGTCTTAAAAATCAAATGAGTGGCTTAGGAAAATAATATTTTTTTTAATAACACATATTGGATTCTTACACTTTGCTTTCTACTTTTAGAGCTGATATGTTCTTGATTTCAAGCTTTTGCCTGTGACTATAAAAGCTGCATTATTTCTTTTTGTTGTTTTGGGGTTTTAATGAAATGTGAGAGCCTCACAAAACTACAGGATTGGAGGAGACAAGCTTTAAAGTACTAACTATCCTGAGACTAGCGATAAGAAGAACTGGCTACACTGAAAAATGGTCATGGTTTCACACAAGGCCTCTGCCCAGTTACATGCCTGATTTATGTGCAGCTACCTCAGTAGTGCACAGTAAGACCAGGGGAATTTGCCTATTACTGGGCAAATGGCTGATCAGGTGTATTTGTGGACAGTTATCCATCTTCCCTGTGCACACTTGGGATATGCATGTGTTTTCCATAGGCAATTGCAAATTCTATGTATTTGCACATTTTTCCATAGTAGTTGGCCAAATATTTGTTCTTAGCAGATACTCAGATACTCTTGCTATATTGTTGTACTCATTGTTAGGCTGCTTGGGCACTCACGTTCCATACACTTATCATTTTAAGGCAACCATGATGCAAACACAGCATTAAAAAAAAAAAAAAAAAAAAGAGCTGTTATGTCCCATTTTTCAGTTCCCAGTTACAGGTGTTTGAAAGGATAAGTCAGTGGTTACCCAGGAATTCCCAACTGGCAGATCCTGTTCAACTATCTCCTCTTGCGTGCTCATAAATAAAGGATTGCTACTGATTGCTACAGGAATTGCTACTAATTTTTTAGCCACTGGTGCAGTGGTTCTCAGAAATGTAGGCATGTATGTCTGGTGATCCAAATTTGCCCAGAATACAACCTAAAGATTTGGCTTTACATCAGATTTTTCCTACCTGACTAACCTGAAATATCCCATACAATTATAATGCTAAGTACTCAAACTAGGTACTATGATATAATAAACACGATTTTTCTGTTTGCAACATCATATAACATTTTTTTATATTTTAAACCAAAAAGGAAAACAACTTTAAAAACTTTCTGACTTAAGAAACTTTAGAAGTTATGGAGTGCTGTACTAACACGTCAAAGGACAAAATTTGAACTAAGTCCTTCAAAACCCCATATGGTAATTCTTAAGTTTCCTTTTTGCATGTGTAACTAACAGATGCTGCAATGTCTTCGGATTCCTTCCATACCTTCCAAAATACGCACAATATATGCGGCCATTGTAGGTCTGGAGATTGTATCTGTCACAACTGCCTGCACGTGCAAGAAACATGATGGTAAAATATGTGGTGAGCATGGGAGCTGCATGAACGAAAAGTTCTGTGCTTGAACTCTTCAGATGAGTCTGACACTGTCTAACTGCAGAGGGTTGATATATTCAGGAAACTACATCTCTTGCCCCAAGAAAATCAGATGACACCAGTATATCATCTACCATTGAGTTTCTTTCCACGTTTTATCTGAACTGCTTTTATATTTGAACGATCAGCTCTAAGTATGTCGTAACAGCTACAGAGATAATAAAATAGCCTGGAGGCCACAGAGCAGGTCAAAGCCTCCTTGGGGTATGTCTTAGCTGTGCATGATTTTGTATGGCAATGCTGATATCTTCTAGAGACAAAATATTCACAGATAAATTAGGAAAAAAAACGAGCTGATATTTTTTGTTCTTTTTAGTAAGGTTGTGGTTGTAAGGAGGGAAATGGTGTTATTGTTTTGCACCCTTGAATATTTCTGAATCTTCTGGCAGACATCTAGTTTCAGGATTTTGACCACATGATATGTCTCAGTCTCCAGTTTAATTAAAACTTTGTTCTGTGGCCCCACCCCAGCTGTGATCACAAACGTCTCTGTGGCAAATATGATAGTTGATTACACATTGAGAGAGTGTTTGAAATCTTAATAGCAGTCTTTTCTACTTTGTTGGCTTTAACTTCTTAAATAATATTTTAAAAGTACTTATCCAGATCCTATTGTTCCTCTTTGGATCTACCTGCTGTTTTTCCCTTGCTATGCAGGAGCAGAAGCCTTGTCTGGCCTCACAGCCTCTGAGCTACTTCACACTGAGCATGAATTCACAGGCTTTCCAACTTTTTGAGTTTTCAGAGGTCCAGCATTTTTTCTTTTTTTCCCTGCCTGTATCTCATACTCTTAGTATATAAGTACTGCAGTCTTTCATCATACATCCCTGCAGCCTCAGCTAAGGTTTTGATCAGAGGGACCAGACACACAGAGAGGGGATGTGTCGACATTGAGGTTGTGTTAGAGCAAGGACTCAGACTGGCTTCCTTGGCATCAGACTTTAGCTCTTCTTATTTCTGTGCAGAGCATAATTTGCATATTAGGCAATACAGGGCACTATTGATCTCCTTTTATTGTATCCTTTCATGACTACTAACAGGCTCGACAGATCCAGATTTCTTAACACTAAATTATACCCAGTTTTCTGAGTCAGAAAAGCATGTTTGTTTCTTAGTTACTGTATGTGCTTCTCTGTTGATTTAGAATGTATTCTGTAATCCCATGCATATGTGATTTCTTTCCTGGTACTCCAGAGTGCACTCTATAGATAACACTTCCATGGTATTTTAAATTCCTATATCTTGACTGTTTTCAGAGAAATGAATATGATTTAACCTTCTTTAGAGCAAGGATAAACTTTGAAATGAAAACTAACATATGGTCTGTATGCTATTTTTATAGCTTTATTTTATAATTTCTGAGCTGATTTTGAGAGCTGATTATTATTTAATGAGTGAAACAGACTGTCAGTGCAACTGCTGCAGTGCTCCTGTGGATTAGTCCTCAGCTCTCCAAAATTCAGTTGAGGGAAGCCCTGCAGAAGAGGGTGTTGTAAGTCCATGCTGTAGCCCATAGGCAAAGCTGCTTGGGGAAAACTTCCTGCTAACCCCTGATGTGCCCAACTGTAGCAAATGCCTGTTAGTCTGTCACTTTTCCTAGCACTAAATTCACTCACACTTTTTTTTTTTTGTTAAATATACTGGCTGTCAGACTACATTGTATTTCTTCATGATCCACTGCATTTTCTGTGTGTTTCTTTGAGGAGATCCTCCATATTCTATCAAAGAAGACCCTTTACTCCTTCCCTCCTTTCTCCAAGGCATGTTTTTTTCTGTTTTTGCTATGTGCCACAGATGCAAACCCTAGAATTGTCCAGGAGGCCCCCAAATCACAGCTAGCTTCCCCTTACTAATGGACCCATGAAATCCACTCAAAAATCGACCCAAGAAATTTAGCTGCCTTCCTAGGAATCTGGTAAATATAAAGAGTTAGCATCTAGAAATAAAAAAATCCTAAAGAAACCTTCCACCTTGGAGAAGACAGTGGATACTGTGCAGCTATTGGCCTGGCTAACCTATCAGGGAAAGCAGGGGTGGATAAATGTGGATGTGCTGTCAAAACGTGAGGAATCCATTTGCACATTACTATGGAAATTTTTTCTCAAACAAAAACTTCAAGTACAGATGTCTAAGTGTTGCAGGTCCTGCTGTTTCATCTTTTGTGTGATGTTGTCTCTATTCCCAACAGACTCCAAGAGTACACCTCAACTTCACTGCATCTGCATACAAATATATCCCTGAAATATATAGTACATTGTAAGGTCATTTGCAACTATGCCTGGAAAAATCAGACAAAAAAACTGAACAAGTTTTCACAATTGAAATTAAGTAGGTCAAGAATCCATCTTGCTTGTCTGGTAATGTTGTCTACAAGCTAATGAGATCTTGAGAGAAGAACCACATGTATGAGGTTGCCAAGGAGAGCATACATCCTCGTTACAAACCAATGAACAGGAGTAGCAGTCTCTGATTTTTGTTTTATCTTTACCCAACAATGCATTCTAAAAATGCTTTACCCTGCCTACAAAACTTTCTGGAATAGGTAGAAGTGTGTTATGAATGTAATTAACTGCTCTGTTGATTACAGAGTGTACCCCTTCATCTTGATGGGTGGGATGACCAGGCTTATATACTTAGATACTTACATTTCATTTGTATCTTCAAGTAGATAAGAAAGATGTATTAAGTGATTACAATATGCAGGATATCATGTTTATCCCACAGCTGATTATACCATAGGTGAATTAAGACCTCATTAAGACTTTGGTGTCAGATCTAGTGCTGACTTGCATGCATGTTGGATAAAATCATTTCCCATGGTATATAGGTTTTATGAATCATTAAGATATAAAACACTGTTGCAAACACTGCCATGGAATAGGTATTCTAGAAAAACAGTAATACATAGTCATAAGGATATATAATTATATGTATGTGTGGGTATATATATAATGTTTAGTCTAGACATCAGTATAATTATGCACAATAAGATGTGACATCTGAGATTCATGCATGTTATAAATCTTTTTGAAAAGGAAAATGGTTAAGTCTGAGAAAATCTTAAATTTTCCCAGCACTGCTTTGCCTCGGTGCCTTTTTATATGGGTTCTGAAAAGATGACAAGGCAAATAATTTATTCTTGAGCCGTTTTCTTTTATTGTCCATCTTCTCATGTGGTCCAAAGGCCACCAGTTTGCTCTCTAATGTGAAGATGAAACAAACTCTTTTGTTGTCCGCAGTCTGAAAGCAGAGAGCTTGAGGCTGCAGAGCTGAAAGACATGGCTGCATGGTCTGAAAATAGAGCTGGACAGTACAGTCTGTTATTTATAATATCACAATAACTTTCTTCTAATGGAACTTCTAGGCTTGCTTGGAGAGTCAGGACATGACACAACAAGAACAGAAAAGTTAAAGAAGTTATCTCTCAAATATTCATATTTGCAGCCGCTTTGTCTGGAAAATGAAGGGCCAGATTTCAAAACCTGGCCAGCTTCTTCATGACTGTAATTTGAAGGAGAATGTGAATGGAATTAGTTGCGGGTGGAATTGAAGCAATTTATTTGTCTTAAGAATTTAATTTTGGGGGAAAAAACCCAGACATTTTAATATTTAATATGTTTTCTCAATTCAGTTACAGAACTGAACCTGCAGGGCTGCAAAAGCTGGGAAGGCCCAGATAAGGGCAGGATGAAAATGTTGCTCAAAATAAAACCATTCAAGGTTAACAAATTGCAAGACATCTTAAACAATTTAGCCAGCATATTGCTTGTTCACAATCATATTTTCTGCTTTGCTGGCTTTAACTTGTTTTGACTAGTGTTGAAGGTTCAGAACAGTTGGGGACCACACAGCTTTATATAATTAAACAGTAAATTGGTTAGTGGGGTTAAATCTGTTACATATATCAAAACTTCCAGGGCATTCATTGAACAGTATATTTATTTCATTTGGCATGTTATTTTAAGTATACCTAAGAAAACAGCAAATGCAAAATGCCACGGGTAACAGAGAGACTGCAGAGACTAAGCAGAGGACACGAGATGTTCAGACACTGAAGGTTTGCATCTCTGCAAACAAGGCAGGAGAGATTCACATGCCATGTCAACTCTCAGGTGCATTCAGCAAATTCTTCTGACAATAGTGCAGGAGAACACAAGTGCTTTGTTGTGCATCCTACTAGAAATATTACATACTGCAGAGAAAAGAAAACAGAGAGGATCGGTCAATATTTTTCTTGAATTTACTCCTGGTGGTGGAAGCTCTGCCTGGAGTATTCCATTTATGTTTGGAGCTCTGCACTATATCATTGTGCTGCTCTGTAAAGTAAATTTATTCCTGAAAGAAAAAAAAAAAAAGCTTTCCTTGTAGCATATAGTACTGCCAGGGAGGTCTGAGAGATTAGTTGATTTGATTTTTTTAATCTGATGTGCAAACTACAAAAAAAAAAAAATTGGTTTAATTCCAGGCTTTATTATACTTTTCAAAGTTTTTAAATATATTGTATTTCAAAGTGAAACATCACTTACAGATGAAGGGTTTAAAGGCATTTCTTATGAAAAATAGGGGAAAAAAAAGTTTTAATTTGATAAAACTTCAAGTCATTTCATTCTTTTTCCCCTCACCAAAACATTTGCAAATCCTGCCCCTTGTCTCTGAATAATTATGACCTGGAATACAATTTTTTGGTCAGCAAAATTTTTGCATTAAAAATTTTACATAGCCCAGCCCCTACACCTTAAAGATCTATTCTGTTTTTTATCTGAGTAGCCTGAATGTGGAAGGGTGGATTCTGTTTCTCAGAGTAATATTATACTGTTGTTTGAATGCATCTGAAACGACCTTACAGAAGGGAAATCTCTGCATACTTTGAGTGATGGGAGCTACTTGGGTGGATATTTTGTGGCTGACCACTAGGAATGGAAAGCTAATGCAAGTAGAGTTAGACTGTGGCCGAATTCCTTACTCCAGCTCAGCTCTGTGAATAAGGATGAGCCAAGGAAGAGCAGAAGCCAATGAAAATATTCTGACATTAGTTCCTGGTGGTCTACTGTCAGTATGTATATCATTTCATTAAACATCTTTGTCACGCAATATATAATTTGGCTCCACTTGCTTGGATTTGACTTAAAGAGTAGAGCCAGACCATAGGCTCAGTTTAGACTTTATGCTTTCAAGTTTCTGGCTTCTCCTGTGTTTAACAAAAACATGTTCTGTTGACTTAAAAAAAAAAAAAAACAAACCTATATGCATTTCAGGTGAGGTTTTCTTGCTGCTTTAAAAGTGGTTAGCTACCAAGTTATCTGCTTCTGGCTGCTGTTCTTCTGGAAGGTTATTAGGAAACTAGAACTTTTTCAAAGGTATTGCCCAGAGAGGTCATTTCCCTCTCTCCTCTTTCCACACAAGAATAGACAGGGCTAAATTTCACTGCTCCCCTTTACATACCTGCTTCCCAACCAAAAAAGTGACAATTCTGTTATTATACAGAGACAAAAGGGTCCTTTTCAATGCCGGGGTCATTTACCAGTTGTTTGTAAGGAGTAAGAATGTAGAACGACACAAAAAAAAATTGTGTTTGAAATTAGTGATCTTTTGAAAACTTCTATTTTGAGTCCTTTGGATGTGAAATTTTGAGTATGAAGAAGTAATCTTTTCTAATGACTAGTTAACACATATTTTCAGGAGGGGATTTCTAAGCTGTGGGTATATACATTTTTTTTTGCAGAAAAATATTATATATACTTAGAGCACTAAGTATGGCTACTAGCAATACACAAATGCTTTAAACTTTTAAATATATTTGGCTCCATTCAACAGGTCAGTGCGGTGGTTCAGCTCATTAGTACTTGAGAAAATTTGTTACACTTTTAAGGACTGTTTTCAGAATGGCCTAACCCAACAAATGAGGTGAATTCCAGATGCTAATGGCACTATTTATCAAGACTGAGCTTCTTAACATAATGCACAAACCTTTCGTACATGGTAGTTTTACTGTGCATTCAATTCCATTGCAATTCACTGCTTCAGGCAGAGGAAATGAAGAATTTAAGCAGTGTAAACGCACTAGGAAAATGCTCTTAGATCCGTGTGGCGTCTGGAGATGAAGTACTTATTTCCACAAAATTTGGCTTCCGCTGTAACAGAGTAAAGTGAATTACTTTGGGGACTCTGGAGTTACATTATTTGTCTAGGTGTTTTTATGGTTCTCCTTTCTGAAACATCTGGGCTTCTTGTACCTTATCAAAGCTTCTAAAAAGTTAAAAGATTTATTTTTTGAGGAGTTTCTTAGAGCTTAAATTGCTTTGGCAAGGGACATCTTTCTGATTACTGTTTGCTGAGTTGTGCTACACAAAAAAATCTTATGTTAACTAAACTCAGCTAATATTTTATTGTTATTTAGCCTATTTACTCTCTGTAGCTACAGTGTAGCTATCTGTTAGGATACCAAAACTCTTTCTTCTCTGTGATGTTTGGAATAGTATTAAAAAGTAAGAAACTGATCATGCAGAGAATAAACCCCATTATTTGGGGTTTGATTATGTTGAAGCCAATATTAAATGAGAAACAAAAATATGGAAAGAATCAAACAATCTAACATACTCCCCATCTCCCAGCTTACATTACCATTTCTAATATCTCAGAATTTTCCAGTCTCCTTGACATTTGAAAGTGATCCCTGTGAAACCAGCTTGATATCTGCCTCTGTGCTGAAGCAAATAGCAATGACCATATTGTTCCCATTCCCTGGACCCAAGACTTTTCATCTTTCTAGACTCTTGTATCTTGACAGACTAAGCTGACACTTCAAAATGTAATGACTGCATTAAAAAAAAAAAAAAAAAAAGGTATTGCATATTCCTTAAGATCCCAGTTCTGGAAAGCAGTTAACTGTAGACTTAATTTTACATTTATTCACCTCATCAGTTGCAGGGACCAGCTCCAGTTTATACCAGCTCACAGTCTGACAAAAGGGTTGCAACTGTTGCCCATGTTGGTGTGAGATCATGGGATTCTTTTCCTTTTTCCTGCCTGTCTTATTCCAAGTAAAGTTGGCTTCAGGTTCACATCCCCTATTATTTACAATGCAAGAATTGTGGGCCTTGATGCTACAAATGTTCCTGCATGTTTAAGTACAAGCATATGAGTACTCCCAAATGAAGGCCCTGGAACTCTTCACGTCTTCAAGCACATACTCTCCAATCCTGGAAATTCCTGTGCATATGCTTTTCTTTACCCCCTTGAGCAATCTCATTAATTTCAGCAGGGCTACCCGCAGTAGTAAAGTTAAAACATGTACATAAGTATTTGCAGGTTCAGGTCCATAGTGACATTTCTCGTCCTCCAGTGTTATTTTATCCCCAAGCCTGTTCATTGTCAAAAATGAATTTTTGAGTAATCAGGTCTCACAACTCTCCTCAAAGCCCTTCCTGGAACTTATTTTATATTCTGTTCTCTGCCAAGGCCTATGGACAGCAGCAAGGCTGTCCTAAATCAAAAAACCTTAAGAATCTGACATGAATTGACAAGAGCCAAGTAAGGCTGAGCTAAAGTTTAAACCAAGTTGAAGTGAATAGTTGTATCTGCTGTAGTTTAGTTTAAGTAGCACTCCATGCAGTTGCTCTGTACTTCATCTCATTATTGTTTTTAATGATAAGTAATAAGCTGGAAGAGAATTATAAATGAGAGAAGTCTGAATGCCAAAATGCTAGAACTGTGTTTTTAAATGACCTGGAAGAGAGGTCTTCATTTTTAGCTCCTTGTGTTTTGTAACATTTTACTACAAATGGACATTTGAGGTTTGAGCTGGGACAATTAAGCAGTTTCACAGCTTTGGTACAAAACCCCATCTGTGTTACTGGAAGTTATGCTGTGTAGGTGTGAGAAGCAGAGAAGCTCATAGTCCTGGACCAGCGACTGGGAAATCCTCTTCCAGCCCTGTGTCAGGTCCCTGGGCAATTACCTCTCCTCCTGGGAGGTGCAGAGGCCGTTCTTGGTGAGAGATCCTCCCCCAAAGCCTGCACACTTACATGTGTTTCCTTACAAAAGCAGCTGCACCACGGTAAAGGCAAGTTTGGTAACAGCGAGAGGGGCAGCACAGCCTGGGGTGCTCAGCTGAAAGGCAGGAAATCCTGACTGCTATTCCTGGCTTATACATTCCCTGTTCAGGGCCTTAGGCCAGAAAGTTGACTTCTCCAGCATCATCTATAACATCAAACAATGCACGTGAAAACTGACAGCACTTTACAGGACTTCATTCCTGTTGAAAATGTCTTAGGCCCTGCTTTGTGGAGACATGTTCCCAATGTATGGCACATATGGGAAATAGTAAAAAAATGCAGATGAAGAAAATAGTTGTAATTTCTTATGTAAATGCATAGATCAGATGTTTTAACAGGTTATATCCATCAAACGCACATGTAGCTCTCTTCCAGAACTGCAGATGCAAATCAAAAATAATTTCTCTTGCAAAGTGGATTTACTCATAAACACATACAGCAGCTTTGCATGGATGTGAAACTGTGGTGACTGTGCATTCAAAGACATGCCTAACTGGCTTAAAAATCAGACTCAAACAATCCCATAACTCCATAATCCCCAAATATAAACAACTGACATGGATTTTATGTTCCAGTGTATTAGAAGTGGGAAGCATCAGTTGTTTTAAATGGAAACATAGCAAATTACTGTATCTGAAACTCTGTCACTTGCTCCGAGCAGAGCTCAAACAAATTATGGCTTATCTGAACAATTTCAGATAAAATTTTGGATAGGATTAACTGTGATGTTCTTTGTTCTCTAAACTTTAGAGCACTTAAGGAGAGGAGCTGGCAATATGGACAGTGTTTTATGATAAAAAATGTAATAACAGCTCTAGAGGAGGAAAGACAGCTGCACATAAGCAAAGTTAGAATAAACTTGGAATTTCTGGAAATTTTATTAGCAAATATAGAGCCTTCTTGCCTGTGTGTAGATAAGCACATTGGTGGTTTATAAGGAAGAAGGAAAATTACCTCTATTATGCACAAAAAAGAAGAAAGATCTAAAACTTGTTCTTTTCTGCATGAGGAAAGATTTTATTTTTTGAAATAGAAATTTTAAATTTTTAGTTATATTTTTCCCCCCACCCATAAAACTGATTATCAGCTTCCCCGACCAAAATATGTTTTCCCAAGTACTGCATTTTTGGAAGTTATTTACTCAGATTGCTTCAGAGTTTGAAAATATCTAGGCTGAGATTCCAGTTTTGGATTGCATTAAATTTGAAATCTTCATATTTGCCATATTTTCAACACCTAAAAGCAAGGGAGGAAGGAAAAGTGAAAAAACAAACAAACAAACAAAATATTTATTAAAAACGGCCAAAATTTGTTTGCAGCTATAAATGAAGGAAGCTTCATTAAATTCAGGGGAGCTAGACTCACTTGCATTAGCAGAAAGTAGGGTCCTTTTTTCTCTTCTTTTCAATAATTTTTCAAATGCTATTTTTAACAATTCTAGAGGGAGGGGGAAAGTAGGGTGGAAAACAGTTACAGCCATTTTATCACATTTTGCTCCTAACAATGCAGTACAAATGAAAAGAAAGCATAATGCTCTGTAGAATAATACATTAATCATCATCAGTCGTCATTCAGTGCAGTATGTTCTCTCCACACCATGCAAAATACGAACAGATACCCTCATGAGAAGGAGAAATGTCTTATCTAATCGTTCACCTAGCCTGGAATACATAATGGATTGCATTGGGGTTGTGTGTTATTTGTCATCTCATGTATGGGGCAGAAATCACATGATAGGTTTCTTTTGAACCGTGAGAGATTTATGAAAGGTTTCACCCCTCAAGGGGTGGGAATTAAAGGGGTTAGAGGCACATCTACCCAGAATATTTTTAGTGGGTGACAGATTAGTTGTTTTTCCTTGAGAAAAAAAAAAAAGTTTCACTGGAAAAATACCTTTCAAGTTATTTTTCATGAGGAGCTAACTGGCTAAACTTGGTACATTGTGCCTCATCACTGAAAGATTTATTCTCTAACAACATTTAATGATGTGGCAGCCAGATGTTGTCTAGCCTTGCTCCCTCAGGAGTCCCCATGGGCCTGATTCTGCAAAGTGAAATGTGCTTTCTAACAGGGGCTCTGCACCCTTCGCCAACTGGAGTCAATGATATACCGGGCTGAGATAGTAGATGGGATCTGAAGGAGTTTGGTATGGGAAATTTGTCCTGGTGGGAAGGTAGATCAGGAGAGCTTCAGTCCCTTTTTCTCCTGGGCTGAGCAAGGTCCCTGGCATTATTACTCCCACATGTGCCCCGGCCATGCAAGACACCGATCTTCCCTGGCAGGACAGAAAAGGGAGACTCTGGTTCAATACATCAGCAGTGGAGACACTGGCCACAGTTCCTGCTTCGGGGGTTTAAATCTAGAACTTTTCCATGGTGTGCACTGAGAAGGTGATGTTTCCTGGAGATATTTTTGATAAATATTTTTACAATCTGCTCTGATGAGATCTTTAGGATTGTTACAGACAATGTAGCAGCTTGACGCACTCCACAGCTTTCAGCATACGTTAGTGAAGTGACTGTTTCAAAACCTTTCCTCTTTCTTCCTAGAAGCTACAGTTTAATCTCAATATTTTTCTTTTTCATCAGGCTTCCCCAGTAACTGAGTCTTCAAAAACCAGGGTAGGAAAATAGTCCCAAATTATCCTAAATATACTGTACACCATGATCTCCAGCACTTCCCCTTCTCCTAGATATTTTGCTTGCTCACAGGTTTCACCATTACTTCTAACAAAATAAAATTATTGCAGTTGGGAGCCAGTGGCAGAAATATTAACAGAAATATGGTCAGGAGTCTTCCTAGAGATGTAACATACAGAAGAATAAAATTAGAAGGCAGCTTCCAAATTACTTGGATATTTGTGACAATTTCAACTGAAAATTCTTGATGAAACTTTCCCCCTAGTATTTCTTTCCCATGTCCCTCTCATTCTCTGTCTTTCTTATACAATATATATGCATATATATTTCTGCTCTAGTCCTTGCATCTGTCTCCAAAATATATCTCATAAGTGTGTGCATGCTTAGGTATGAAAATATACTTTGTACAATGCTGTAATATTTGCGCTGTTTCAAATCTTCTGTATCTCACAAAAATAAGTAGGTGCTATACTTATGTCATTTATTGGTATTGGTATTGCTATGTTGGTTCCTCTTAAAGTGCTCTTCTCATAGCATAGCTCCAGGGCACCCTTGCATACAGTTATGATACACAAAAAGCCTGAAAAGCACAATTTAAACTGCGACACCTCATCTGCTCTCCCTGTTTGTCTGTATTTTTCCCTCTGCCAAACATCATATTCCTTTCATTTGGCAATATAGTATGATCCACCGTATATAAATATAGAACAATGGAGGGTGAGTCATTCTGGCTAAAAGGTTACAGCCAGATCCTGCATTCCCTCCTCCAAAAAAAATACTCCTGTTCATTTGAGTAAGAGCATTTCCCAAGTTGGGAACCTCAAGACTCAATCCAAAGGATGTATACTGGCATGGACTAACCTTTTTTAGCTACAGGATGCTTCAGTTTGCAAAGTCATTGCCATTTCTCTCCATTGTGCCAGTTCTAAGTTCTTCCTTATTCTTTGTTCTTGGAGGGTCAGATTTACTCACACTAGAAAGACCCACACTGTTTAACTAATCCTTATCTGTAAAACAGTTACAAGGAAATTTTGGAGAGATCTCAGCCTATGCCTTCCAAAGTCCGGGTCAGTGTACTGAGTAGGTTTTTTGTGGCAAAGCAAAACTCAGCAAAACTCCTCATGTGAAGCCTTTGTCTGAATCAGAACTTGTAGCCCAAACAGGCTTAATATTTGGATATCCTCTTGTTTTGGGGTGGTTTTAGCTCCATGTTGGCCAGCCTAGGTGCAAAGTTCTCTAACCAAGCAAGCTTTGGGGCTGAAAATGCCAGGAGACCAAACTAGCCATCAAACCAGCCAGCAGAAATACCCTAAGGTCCCTGGCCAGCTGAAGCATCTCTTTGCTTGGGGTCCCATTCAGGTACCCCTACCTAGAGTGGAGCATGGTCTGGCTCTGCTATCATACTAACAGTTAGAGCTCATCTGCGTAGCATGGAGCCGTCCTCTGCCTAACTGGATTTGAAGCCAGTTCTGACACCTCCTAGGAGAGCACATTAATCACCAAACCATTCCTGTTTTGCATAGAAACCTATTAAAAAGGGGATGAGAGGAGATAGAAAGACAGATTAAGTCTGCTGGCTTGGATGCTGACAGAGAATGTGGGAGCGTCACCTTCCAGTTTCTTTCTAACGAATATTCAAATGTGTAGACAAAGTGGAACAGTTTCAGTGGGGAAGACAGGAGGATACTCACCTCAGCAGGGGAGGCAGCATCTGGGGGCTTTGTTGTGAGATGAGAGTTAAAATTCCCACTCTAAATCAGGACATGGAGGGGTTTGAACTTGAGTCTCCTAGAATGGAGGCAAATACATCTTAACTGGTGAGCTCCTGCCTAAAGTGAAGGTGGTGGCATCTCTTCATCCATAAGGTCATCTCAAAACATCACCAATCAGGCCATGTGGACAAACATGAAGAACAGAAGGTCATTCAGCATTTACCTTGTGGATCTTGTTAGAAGTATGAATCAAAATTTCAATAGAAGTGCAAAACAGCAAAAAATTTTTGTGCTTCCCACATTTTATGAGTGGAAACTCAGACATCTGATGAAGCTTGGCTCTTCCAGACTAGCTGAATGAAGTTTTTGACTACTTCATTTCAGAATTAGTGAGTCCTAATGCCTCAGTTAGGTGAGAGTGTCACTTCATGGCTTAAGCTTGCCAGATTTTACCTTGGTCAGTATTTTTAAATTCTTCCTGTAGCAGTTCTCCAGTGATTTTTTTTTTCTATTCCTTATACTGCATCAATCATACATTAGGTTGTGGCTATTCCCGGATGGCTCGTAGAGAACAATAACATAGGTGAGAAAATATGTCTACTCATATATTTTGATTTTTTTACTTTCCCTTGTATCTTTCTGGAATATACCTCTGCCTGTGTGCTTATTTACATATTAATGTGCAAGTATTTGCAGACCCATGTATTTAGCAGGACACAGAAACTGGGGAATAATCTGTAGATAGAAGAAGTATATCATTTTGATTTACAGTCTAACATTTAAATGTTTTGAGGTCAAACCTCTGAGTGAAAATAATTCACAACTGAATATACAGCTTCCACAGGCTGTACATTTATTGCCAACAAGTACAACACAGATTGTTTTTTACGTGCCTGCTTTTTATTGCCTTAGATGCTGTTGCAGGATAGTTCACATAAACATTTATATAGGGTTTAGAAAACAGTTGTTAGCGAGGAGGAAGCTTTTTCTGTTTACACAGCCTCCGAACAAAGCCACCGCACGGAGCTTCCTGTAATTGACGTGTGGGCGGGTTTTTTTCAAGTCACTGACTGGAAGAAGTGAGTGTCTGAGATTTATTCCTGACAGGACTTAAATTACTGGTAGCCTGACACATTTGTGAACAATTACTAGACACTGAGGTGTTTAAAGTAATGGGTACTGTTTGCTTGAGGGATGGGGAAGTTTCAAAACCATTAAAACAAAACCATTTTCTTTTTGATTAGTAAAAAGCAAATGCATATGTTTATTTTTTTCTAAAAGGCACACATATATTTGACTTCTTAAATAATTTTTCTCTACACATGCACATGCTTAAAATTTTGCTTGACTTCCTTAGTAGTAAGTTACCATACGTTTGTACGAGCATCAGTTAACTGAGCTTGCAGTCACCTCTGAACATGACACCTATGACAACAATAATACTATCTACTTTTTTGTCCTTTTTTTTTTTCCAGTATGAATGAAGAAAGGTAAAAGGCCCTAAAATTTACAGCTTTATCTACTTGACCTTTAAGTACTGCAAACATTTATGGAAAATAAACTCTGCTTAATTCTCTCATTAATCTACACTACATTTATTCATTTGTTTGTCACTCTTCAAGGTAAAAGTTATATTTATTTCCAGCATTTGCATTCAGGGTTCATATGCAGTGACTGCTTCCATTCCTCAGTACAGAACCTAGGTTTGGGAAGCACACTTCATCCCAACCCCCCAACTTCCTAGTATCCGTTTGAGAGGCTCCTGTCACAAATGGAATACAATATTGCCTCAGAGTATTAAAGGTTTTTAGGAAGTATCCTACACACTGAACTGTGTAGACACTTTTATCCATCTTCCCTCATTAATCATGATCTGTTGTACAGGTGATCTATCTGCAACTTGTTTTATTCTGATGTTCTATGATGAAAGTGAATAAAGATATTAAAACTACACACATCTGCTAATAGCCAAAAGATGTAGATGGTGAGCATAAATCAGTATTTTAGAGGAGGCTAGTAAGCCTGCTTCACTGCTGGTCCAGTGGCTACAGGCCAGATGGTTCTTCCTGGCTGAGTCAATAAAAGTGTTTATACGTGTTTTCAGTGCAATGTGGCCACACAGAGAGCTGCAAGAAATGTTTGTAGTAGTGGTGGGATAGGATGCAGAGCTGAGAGCATTGCTTGCACTGCTGTTGACCGAAGCACTCAGACACTCCAAGTCGTGTTGCCCAGAAATATGACACTGCTTTAAAAATGTTAAGCTTTCATCAAAATAAATTGCAATTTCATCCCATTTTTTTAGTTATTCCTCCAAGCGTAAGGATAAGACACTACTTGAAGTAAACAAAAAGGCAAAACGCTTATGTAATGGCAATGTCAGAGAATCATGGAATGGTTTGGGTTAGAAGTGACCTTAAAGATCATCTAGTTCCAATCCCCCTGCCATGGGCAGAGACACCTTCTGCTAGACCAGGTTGCTCGAAGTCCCATCCAGCCCGACCTTGAACACTTCCAGGGATAGGGCATCCACAACCTCTCTGGTCAACCTGTTCCAATGTTTCATCAACCTCATGGTGAAGAATTTCTTCCTCACATCTTATCTAAATCTACCCTCTTTCAGCTTAAGGCTGTTGTCCCTTGTCAAATCACTACATGCCCTTATGAAAAGTCTCTCTCCAGCTTTCCTGTACACCCCTTTAGATATAGGAAAGGCTAGAGCCTTCTCTTTTTCCAAGCTGAACAACCCCAACTCTCTCGCCCTGTCTTCATAGGAGAGGTGCTCCAGCCCTTGGATTGTTTTTTTATTATTTTTATTGAAGGCCCTTTGTGGCCTTCTCTGGACTTGCTCTAACAGGTTCTTGTGTTTCTTATGCTGGGAGCCCCAGAACTGGATGCAGTGCTCCAGGTGGGGTCTCACGAGAGCAGAGTAGAGGAGAATCTCCTCCCTCAACCTGCTGGTCATGCTTTTTGTGCAGCCCAGGATATGGCTGGCTTTCTGGGCTGCAAGTGCACATTGCCGTTAGATGTCTTCCCACTGTTTTACTGGGATCTGTACAAGATAAATGTGACAGTTTGTTCCATGGGCAGTTTAATACTTCAGGATGCATCTGTGTGTTTTGCTAGCCTTCCTGGAAATACAGCCATTCCCACTTCAGCAAGCTCAGATGTTATCAGAGCAGTTTACTTTGCTGCAAAAGGCTGAAGACTCACTGCTGGATAAGGTTTCCCACCCAACAGGGAAATTGTTCCTGAGTGGTGGTTAGAAAATCACTTTCTTTCCACGTGTATGTCTTTGATAACTTAGGAAGTGCTCTAGGAACTACCTGGAGGTTGAGATTTTGGTTCTGCCATAGTACTGGGAAAATACAAAGACAAATAGCAGATACAGCTTCCGTCTTCATAAATTACAACCTGTCCACTGATTGCTGTAGCATAGGTGTAATCAAGGTAGGGAAATGGGAGATGTATTAATTGCTTGAACTTACTTATTGGCCCATCCTGAGACAGAAGTCAAGAGCTCCCAGTTTTACATGCTGTCTCCAGGAAAGGGACAGCATTCAGACTCCAGTGGCCAGTGGGCCAGATTTTTCTTTTAACACAGAATAAAAGTACATATTGTATTTTACATTCATAGAAAATAAAGACAGTCTTTGTCTTTGAGATATAATTTTCAAAGTGATTTGCATCGATTTCAATATGGCAAGAGCTCCTGAAAATATGGCCTGTGTGCCTTGTGTAGGACACTCTCTACTCCATCAGTCAGCAAAAAACAGTCTGCTCTTCAGTTGAACTTATGTAGAAGATTCTATAAAGCCTATGATGAGGGAGGTTTTATTCCCTAGTTCTTGTTTTCTGTGTCAGTTTTTGATGCATTGAGTAATAAAACAATTTGTAGCATGCTGTTAGCACAAAAGAATGAAAAATAATACCAAAAATAAAACATGTAACTGCAATGAATGCATCTATTTTTACACATTGTGTTCTTTCTCAAGGAATTTCAGCAAATGAACCCAGAACACTTTCAGGGTATCAAAACACTATAGGGATGGTTTTCTTTTGATTTTACAGATTTTATTCTTGAGTATTTAGGGGAAGGAGAAAAAGGAACTGCAGATGTTCCAAACTTTCCATGATCTTTTACAACTATTCAGGGTGGTGCCTTTTCTGTAGGTTACCTATGTGGTGTTTTGCTCACATATTCATAAACTTTTCTGAGAGTCACTGAATAGAGCATGCAAATTGTTTTACCTAGAAGGTGGTACAATAATGAAGCATTGTGATTAAGTAGTGTTGGAACATCTTATCTTCCTCACTGAGTGGGAGGCACCATTAGTAGTAAAAGTAATTACCTGTGTAGAATGTGCTGATTGCACTGTCATGGCACAAAGAATGTCTTCTCATCTTTAGGGACTTAAGAGACCTCCATTTGCTCTTAATTTCATATTTTAAGCAGTAGCACATATTTCCTTTTGATTTTTCTTTGGTGTCAAAATTACAAATAAACTTTGCAAGTGCTTTTTCTCCCCATCAAAATTCTGCCCTTGTAGTTACAAGCCACAAAGCTTGGTATCTACAAAAAGAGTATGATCAAAATATCACAGGAAAGAACTGGAACTGTAAAAGCAGGGTATGCTCCCAGCATGGCATCTTGACTTGCTTACAGCTTGAGAGCTGTCCTGCAGAACAAGACTGTGGTGCCCTGATCTATGCAGAACAGTGTTACTCTATAGAAGTGATGCAGATAATGATTCAGAAAGAGGACATCAACACTGAGCATTGAGAGAAGGTCTCAGCTTACAAAAAAGTCCTTCAGTGGTGGGTATGAGGGAGGCTGTTGCTACTGATGGCATCAGATGCTTGCAGGATTATTCTCCCAGAAGCCAATCTGTAGTATAATACACTCAGTCATAAGGTCTGCATTTCATAAACATTCATCTATCTGCCTGACAGTTTCCAGCAATTCGAGGAATAAAATATTAAGCTATGATGGAAATAAGCAGTTCTTTCTATCACAGAAAAATGGGTTTGTTTATTTTTTTATTTCATCTGTAGATTGTACTTCTGGTAGACTTTTTTATCTTGTGTGGCTGTGAAATTAAACCTTACTGTTCAGCACTACACTTTTAAACCCTTTCAGTCACTTTGAAAAACTTATAAAAAGTCCTGGGATCCAAAGGGGCCTGTGATTTCTGGTTTAAAAAAGAAAACTAAGAGCATTTATTGTTTGTTTTAGCTCTGATTCAAAGCCTGTTGGAATCACAACAAAGAGATTTTCACTGATTTTTAAGATTAATATCTGGGGTTGGAACATAACGTCTAACATAAACGCAGTGGTGCTATGCTCCTGAAAAGTACCTGAGCGCGTTTGTGATACCGCAAGGGCTGGAGGACTGCATTGGGCAAGGGCTGTAGGCAGGCAGAGTCAATTAAGGTAATTGACAGCAGAGAAAAAGCCATGTGAAGGGGCTGTATTTTCTCTGTTCTCTCTGTTACTTTATATAGGCATTTCGTTTGTTGTTTTTTTTTTTTTTTTGGAAGGCTATGAGGTCATAGTGATTGGAGACAGGCAGAAACTTTAATGGAGGTGGCAAACCGTCATTGCATTGATTGCTTATTTCTCTGTCGTGTACAATCTCTTCATCGTCCTTTGTTTAAGGAATGGTATGGTTTCAGTCAACAGCCTTAACTTCAGATTTTTTTCAGAAGCTTTTTCCAGTTATGTGCTACAAACACAGTTTCTAAATGATGTTTCTATTTTTTTTTTTTTAAACTGTTCTCCTGAGGGAACTTTTTTTTTTTAAATCTCTCTGTGAATTACATCAAACACTTTTTTCTCAAGCGATATCAAATATATCAAGTGATATATTTTACTCATGTTATATATCAATAGGATCTTGGATAAACTATCTGTGATGATGACTGAAAGTCTGAGGGCTAAGTTTAGGAGTGTGGAAGTATTAAATTGCTGGAGCCACAAAAGTGGGAATACTTTTTAAATAATCATACAAAAAATTAACTAGTGATTTTATGAGTAAAGCAAGCCCAGATAATGATTGGTGCCAAGTGAAATTTGCATTTTTTTTTCTTTGTAGAAGTGAATGAAACATTTTCCTTTGGTATTGGTTTCCATGGGCTTGGTTTAGCTTGATTAAAAATAAATGAACAGTCAAAAAGAATATAATTCTAAATTAGTAAGATCCACCCAATTTTGTGCAAAGCTATGCAACTGCATGTTTTGTTTGGTTCTACTTTGCAAATATAAACTTTGCTTCAAATTGGACCTGAGTAAAATATCTGGAAAATATTTCAGCAAAGCAGTCTGGAATTTAACTGAGACTAAAATCAGGCACATTTTGCATGGCAGATTATACTGGTGTAATTGCAAGCAGCAATTTAATGATTTAAAAACAAAATATTGTATCTGTTGTTCAGTGCTGGTGTTTACAGGGACTAACTGCCTTCAAGGACACCCAACAGACAACTTCCATCCCTTAGTGTGGCATGAAAACAGTGAACAGAGAATTTACTCATAGTAAGCATATAAGTAGCATAAACATTTGCACAGTTTAGCATTCTTTTCCTGAATCCTACTAAAATCCAGGAACACTCCTCTTCTGCGTGGTACTTTTAGCATCACTCAGGGATATATTTGATAGTCCAATATGCATTCTTATGCTTTAAAGCATGGCAATATTAAAATACCAAATTAACTGTGCTTCTTAAAGTAAGATTCCAGAATATTTATATCTCCAACTACTAACTGTAATTGAGAACACCTTTATCTTGTAATCAGGTAGTAGATAAATCATTATTAGTGGCAAACTTTTATATTGTGCTGGGATCCCATTGTGCCATAAATAGTGTAATCATTGAAAAAGGCAATTGTTGATCTGGCTTTCTGATTAAACCAGTAAATTACATTTTACAGATGTACATTTTACAGAATAAAATGCTAGCTTTGCTGAAATGTGTTCCATAATTTGTATTCAGAAAAATAGTTAGCATTTTCCCAAATATGCTGTCCGATCCTAGATTTAAATTTTCTTTTAAAATAATCTAAACTACTGATTGTGACATTTAACTACAGCAGAAGGTAGTGAAATATGTGCCCTACATCTACCTAACCCCAAATATACTGGTTGGGATTGATGTTCTGTGCAGATTTTATGCATGTAAGGATGATGCACACAAGTAAGTGGCCAGGTTTGTTCAAGAATTGTTTAGGTCAAAGGAATCTGAACTCTGAGAAAGGTTCTGGAGCGATGCAGATGTGCATGTGCCTATTTAGCACCAACAAAACCAGTGCAGTTCTTGTTTTAGGAATAGAATCCAAATTTGGAATCTTGATTCATATCCATTGTTAAGACATGGAGAAATGTAACCCCAAGCAAAAACTTACACAGGAGGGAGAGAAAAAAAGAAACGTGATGGTTTGGTCCAAGGAAGTTTGTTTAAGAAAGAAAAATTGAAAAAGCATTTTTGGCAGTTAAAGTGTTATGTGGGTTTGTAGTCTTTTTTGGAATATGCAAGTATGTCACAATCAATATTGTTCTTGATGAAACTGAACCACAAACAACCTCTTTAAAAAAGAATTAGACCCTGATTCCTGGACTAAGTAATGAAAAAAGATGCATACACCTGATGTTAGTTAGTGGGGAAAATACTGGACAAAAATTGTTAGCATGATGGGAAATTAAATCACTTTAAACAGTATTTGAACATGAAGGGAACAGAAACTTGATTAGAGAAATAATTTCAGATATTGTTTTAATTCTTTCCAAGTCCAAGCCCTCCCAAAAATCCCTAGAACCACTCAGCCACAAACTGCTACATCTAAGGAGACACTGGTCTAGGGATTAGCATGCAGATGATCTTCTAACTCTTGGCTTTTCAGCACCTCATCCAGGGCTGGTCTCCAAGACACTTATTCACACTGAGAAGTGTCTCTTGAGCAATCCAGCTGAATCTGACTGCAGCCTAATGTACTTTTCCACATGACCAATGGCCTCTTGATCAAATGAATATACTTTCCATACAGTGAACTAAGGGTATTTCCACTCTGTTCTCCTTTGTGTCTTCCTTTGTAAACTGTTTGGGATAACTGCTGTGAAGTTGTGGTTGTAGAGCATTTGGG